>NC_141024.2:57280000-57410000 GCF_052040795.2 Danio rerio
TACACAATTTGGCAAACAAAGAGAAACTAACATTAGAAATCGAGTCAGAGTCCAAGTAAAGCAGCTATTGTTCTCCTCAATGGTGACAGCTTAAACACAAAAAGTGGTGTTGTTTTATTGCTGTTGTAAAAAAAAAAAATGTAGTTATTTCATAATATTATCACTATATGTAATTTTGTAGAGTGTGGCAGAAATAAGGCCAAACAGGTTGTTAATAGGTAAAGGTGCCGTTTTTGGAGTTGCTTGATGATGCTCTGCTGAAACCTTTGAGAGATTTGATGGGTTTTATTTCAGTTTATTTAATCTACGGCTGTGACTGAACTCAGTTGTTGTTTTTCTCGTCTGTTTCTGCTAATTAACAGCAGGTGTTCATCATCAGTGCTCAATCATCACTTAATTAACCCCATCATTGTCTCATTAACTTTAACTGCTGCTGAGTTAATTTTGCTCAATTTAGAGAGGGACGAAATATTCACTGAACTGAGTAAATTTTACTCTGAGGATTTTCCTGTGTGCCTAAGCAGTATAACACTGTTTTAGGATCTAAAAATTCATTCTTAAAAAAATTCTCAAGCAAAAAGATTCCAATGACGCGTCCACAGGTACTTGAAGAATATGGTTAATACTGAGGAAATTCACACTTAACTATTTGCATATCATCAGCATGCTGTAATCCATTTCTTAAGCAGCAAAAGTCTTTTTTAGACTAGTTTGTTGGCCAGTTGTAGTCAGTGCAATGCTAAACGTTATTGTTCCATTATAATTTGTTTTGTCTCTCATCTTCCCACAACAACATCATATAGTTTAGAATACTGTACAGTTTTTTTTTTATAATAATTATTTTAGTGTCCATTTCATTCAGCATTTTTAAAATTGGGGGCATCCACGTTTTTTGACATACTTTTAACCAGGGTCTTTCAGGTTTCACCAAGTAAAATGTAAAACTTTTAAAGACATTTTTAACAAAAAATCTTTAACAGTAATCTACTGTTACTAGATTAATGGGATTATTATTCTTTCTAAAACCTTCTAAATGTTATATCAAACTCTATCACACACAAGTGCACTGTTAAACCTATTAAAACTGGTGATTGTGTATAAAAGTTTAGAATTTTTTTATAAATGTCACACATTACATTACTTATTTTATTATACTTAAATATTTAAATACTTTAAATGTAAAATTATGCATTAACTTGAGCAGCTGTTTTCCCATGCTAACTGTCTCTGTTTCACTGATGGTTGCTTCGTTTTAAATATATTTACGCTCATATTTGCTATAACTTCGAATGATCACATCAAGTTCAGCTGGAGAAAGAAATGGTGATCTCTTTTTTTTTTTTCAGATGTTGTCATTGTCACTCGTAATATCATTGATAATGCCTTTTTTGTAGTCGAGTTGGTCTACTCAAAGTTGATTGACCTGACTTTGAAACCAAAAACTCAAGTTCAAGTTTAAACTCTGAGTTGTCTGAACCTCCTTACTGAAACAGGCCCCAGGTCAGTGTTCTGAGCAGTAAACACATGAAGCACATTTAAACAAATGTTATTGTAAGAAAAATAATTAAAACATTAGGATAGAGTAAAAATGGCCTTTTTGAATAAAAAGTTTAAAGACTTCTTATGGCCTAAAATTTTGATTTTAGAATTTAAGACCCCAGCGGAAAACCTGTTTAAAGTCAATAGCTCTGGTATTTAATTATTATGATAATGATGAAATTCTAACTCAGATACTATCTGTGAGAACTAGAAACAAATTTACACCCATAAAGAAGTTGATGAAAAAAGGGAATTGTGATCAACGTGACATATACAAATGGAGAGTACTAAGCCAACACTATCACTGTAATAGCAGATATCTTCTATGAGAATACTGTAGGTCAAACATTGTCAGCTCAGGTAAACCTTTTTAATTTATTGTTCTTTTCTATTTTATATAGCGCCAGCGCTCAAGGATGCTTTACCAACACCAGGAGAACAAGAAAAGCAATAACCATAAGAAGGTAGAGAAAATGGGAGACTAATAATACATAAAATAATGACAAAAGACCAAGAACAAGTAACAAAAGAAACTCATTCTGTCTTTCAATGAGTGCTTATGTGCATTTAGAAGAACTAGGCAGCACACTCAGGGCTGCAAGATGGATTTAATTTAGTATTCTTATTATTAAAATATATCTGAATGAGGATCAAATGACTGAGTTGGTCTTTGAGAATGAAAACCAACCTGTTCGTTCCTGCAGATCTTCCTGTTTGACTGTGAATGTTTCTTCAATCTTCACATCTTCACTCTCCTCTTTAATAAACGCCATCTTTATAAGTGTGGAGATCAGTCGCTTCAGCAGGAGTTTTTCTCTGTGTTTGGACACTCCTGTTTAAAATAAATAAATCAATGAACAGAAACAAAATAACTTCTCTTCAACACTTGCTTCAATGTTTTCTTTATTTGAGAGTAATTAACAAAAAGAAATCAGGTGAAACATTTAATTAAAATACTTATTATACACTTTTCTGTTATTTTATTCAAACAACAGCCTTCAGTTACTGAGAATTAAATAGTACTACTAAAATACTAAAATAGTTGTATAAAAGGTTAAAATAATATTTCCAACAGCAGGAACATAATTTAGCATCGCATAAAAAAACCTAAAACTTTCGAACTTTAACTTTAAATCGGTTTATATCTGTGTAAACATTTTAAAACAAACCTTTCTCCAGTTGAATTACAGCACTAAAGCGGCGCCGCCTGATGACGTCACATGCCACGACAAAATAAAAGTCTTTTGTTTAGCTTTTTTGCCACTTACAGTTGCAGTCATGACGTTTTGATACATTTCTCCCATAGTTTTCACTTTACACTATATTTGCTCTTTCACACTCAAACCTTAAATCTAAACATTTTCTTAACTTTTTAAATCCACTTTATGATGACTTGTATGTCTACAACACATTACTTTCCTATTAATATCTGAGTCCAAATCGCATCCTCATAATTATGACCTCTTTTTTTCTATTTCTACATCTTCATAGGCCTATATAGACTTTCTTTTTTTTTCCACATGAATTGTCATCTCTTATTATGTGTTCAACGTTTTCTGCCATTCTTTAGCAATATCTTCAGTAATTTAATTTACCTTTACTTACAGAAGCATTAAAAGCAGTTCACATAAAAATCACAATTCTGTCATTTACTCATCCTCTACTTGTTCCAAATCAGTTTTTCTTCTGCTTAATGCAAATTAAGAGAATACAGAGGCAAAAACAGCCACTATATGCTTCAACAGTTCCTACTTTGGACATGGCTGCTTTTTTCTACTTTTTCTTGCACACAAAATGTTCTTGGAACTTGATTACAATTGAACCACTAAAGTCACATGTTTTTGGTTCCTTTTCTGGACTTTGAGCATCTCGGGACTCTTGCTGTCTATAACAGATGAAGGAGCTCTGAAGATGAGCAAAGTTGTCAGGGGATTGAAACAACAGGTAGAGGGACAATCGTTCTCGAGTGCCTAGTGTACAATATAACACATGCCTTCCACCAGATACAGCCACATCACACTTTAAAAAAAAAAAAGAATAATTTTTTTTATTATTGCAATAACAACAGGCCGATACAACAAACAGAAATACAAAAAAACTGATAGAAGGCCACATCGCACTGCTCCTCGTGTGATATATTAGTTACAGTATACAGTTATTAATCTGGGGTCACCATAGTGGAATGAACCACCAACTTATCCAGCACATGCTTTACGCAGCGGATGCCCGTCCAGCTGCAACCCATTACTGGGAAACATGCACACTCATTCACACACACCGCATGCATACCACATCTATGGACTTTGGGGAAACCAGAGCTGCACCACTGCACCACTGTGATGCCTCACATGTGTAATTATTAGGGATGTAACGGTATTGTAAATACCGTCATACCGCAATATTAAATTTTTTCGATATTACCGAAGTCGCATGACTCGGTAAAACTATAGGTCTTCTGAGAAAATTTGCTCAGGCGAATGAAGCGAACGGGAGGTAGCTGGAACTTCATTTCCCATCAGCCCCGGCGTGGCCATAATCCTTTGCGGTCTGTTGTCGCTACAGATCCAGTAATGCGGAAATGGAGTGTGCTGCTAGTAGCGGAGATGAAAAAAAGATGGAAATGATCGAACCTAAAGCGGGTGTTGTCGCCGCGCGCGTGCTGAATAGCGGTGCTGTCGCGCGCGTTCTGATCAGCTGTGTTGTGGCGCGCGTATTGTAAAGCGCCGAGGGGGGGTTGAGCGCGCATACTCAAGAGAGGTGTTATCGCGCGCCTACTGAAGGGCTGGACTGGACGGAGGTTGTGTCGCGTCGCGGGGGCACTTTTGATCGTTTTGGAAGGGCATTTTCTATCCAAGACTAAAAAGGGCATGTGCACTGCACAGGTTGAGCCCTATGTGTGCACGTGCCTGCAAGTTGGGGAATACGACTAATAACAGTCATGGGGACTGCAGAAACACAGCACACTGTTCAGATTGATGCAGACATTGACTTGTACCGCAAAGAGATCTCTATCTCACTCATGGTTTGTCTTCTCAAGTGGGGGAAAGACAATGCACAACGTTACCCCACTGCTGTCAACATGGGCCAAGTCATATCTCTCTTGTCCCAGAATCCTCAGTCCCAAATGAGAGGGGTTTTTTCTGTTGCAGGGGACATTCTAAATACTCAGAGATACCAGCTTTTACCAGATTATAGTTATATGATAATTTTCCTTTAAACCCATCTCTATCTAAGTGAGTGATTAAATGTTAAATGTGATGAGTTTTTAACAATACTAAATTGAAACTTTATTTTTTTACATGGTTTAATAATTTTTTGTTATTAAAATTGAAGTTCCTGTTTCAAAGCTAACAGATAGATGGCTAATTTGTATGTCATTGACACTTTTGGCACTTTTTTGGGAGTATTTTCAAAAGTTTTTTTTTTCCTGTAAATGATTCAATAAATACCGTACCGTGACATTCATACCGAGGTATTACCGTACCGTGAAATTCTGATACCGTTACATCCCTAGTAATTATATAAAGTATTAAACTGGTATTGGTGAAGAACTATGCTTACTAAAAGGCACCATTCAGATGTAATGGTTGTAATGATCTGGGCAATCAAGCATGTGTTGTTATAGACACCTATGATTATTTGTCCTAAGAGATGAAAGGCAGGTCTTGTTCATGTAATATGCTTTAGGCCAGGGGTCTCAAACTCGCGGCCCGCAGGCCATTTGCGGCCCTTAGTGCAATATTTTGTGGCCCGCGCCGACCGCTGTACACTGACAGAATCAGCGGAGCGGAGAGAGAGAGCGACTTTTTTTTTGGTGAGGGAATGGAAGTTTTGAGTGAGTTCCCCCACTTTTTTCTGTGTGAGAAGTTATTCTCCACATTGAACTTCAATAAGTCAAAGTACAGGTCTAGACTTAATGATGATCATCTTCAAGCCATACTGAGGGTCTCAGCTGCTTCCGCTCTAAAGCCAAATGTGGTTCAGATTTGTGAGAAGCGCTGTCAAGTCTCTGGCAGCAAGGAGTAGGCAATAGATGCCATGTTCAGAATAACTGTTCATAATCTTCACTCAATGTTCTATTAATGTTCAGGACACTTCATGTTCAGAAGAAATAAATAATTAAAACTGTTAATAATGACATTTGAGGACTTTTTTTGTGAAATCCCTTTTGCGGCCCAGCCTCACCCAGACTTTGCCTCCTGCAGCCCCCAGTTAAATTGAGTTTGAGACCCCTGATCTAGGCTTTCAAGTTGGTATTGGCATTAACAGCTATACCTGTTAACAGGTTTCATATATGTAAAACGACCCTATTCAATTAAAGATCAGGCAGCTATAAATAAAGATGACTGCACACAATGATGAGCCATTTATTTACATGAATATGTGACACAGATATTAAAATCTCATTGTTGCAAACAAGTTACAGGAGTAAGTGCAGTTGTTGTTTTATGTGATGTTCACCACTGTAATTACACCATAGTGAAACAGAAGTCTGATAAATGCTGTAGTTGGTGTAGGTGTAGCAGGTTAATCACATTAAAAGTTCTGCATTGTGTAGATATGAAAGTGAACTCTTGTCATTGCATTACCCTGTATAAACTGCCTGTACAATAAATTAACTTGTGATGTAATTATTTTGTGATTATAAATATTTAGATGCATGACATATTTTTAAAAAATGGACAGTATGTGATAGCTTTACTGTGTTAAAAGCAAAAGCTTTTGTCACAGGGTATTGTATATATGCTTTTGTGAATGTCTATGCATATGTATGCACAAACACAAATGATAAATAGAGGGAAAAACATCTTTGTTACATATCAGGTGAATGAGAGGCTTTCGAGAAAGCTGAGCTGCTCACACGTGTTCTGTTCAACTAAAAAACGAAGGAAAGAAAACAAAATTGGCACAGAAACAAGTTACATTTTGATTGTTAAAATCTATAGACACTTTTGGAAAGAAATATTTGACCTGTTAAGAGTGTGTTGACTGTCTTACAGAAGCCAGTTATAAGCTGAATGTGCTTTAAGAGAAATAAAGGACTCTAAACTCACACAAAACTCTGAGAAGTTTCTAAAAAAACAACACACAGCTTTTGCATTACCTTTTAACCAGGCTTGGGAAAAATAAATTGAAATGTGTTTCAAATCAAAGTACCTCAACATAAGTGTATCAACATTAACTACAAAATGCAGCAGCCAAAATAAAAACACTTTAATCAATAGTATTATAAAACAACAGAAACAAAAAAAAATGACGATGGCTAAAGTCAACTTATTTTCCCAATACATCATTATTTCTCTGTAAAACTATGGTTTGTAAAGCTGCTGGACTTTCCATCCCCCACTGTATGTCTTGAGTCTTTACTGCTCCCCACTGCTCATTTGCATCTTTATGCCAGCATTAATGGGGGCCAATTGTGTCTTATCCAATCACATTCCAGATCCTGTAGCTCAGCAGGGTTGTATCTTTATATTCTGAGTTCCTAAGAGAATCTTCATTGGCTTATTTTGCTAAGTAAAGAGAACAACTTTGGAGGACAAACTGCGATTGTAGATTCCTACATTGGGATTATTACCAAACACAACATACAAAGAAAAACCCACTGAGGCCATTTCTCATCCCACTTATTCATTGAAGACTGAAAAGGTGAGTTGCACATTCTGAATTTACACTCAAATAATATCTGAATGCTAACATTATAAAATGTAAAATCTAAACATGCGTGGATGCACTGTTCAACAGTGTATTAAGTTCTTCAGTAACTTTTAAAAGCTTCTTTTTTGTTTGTTTGTTTATTTGGTTATAAATATTGTTTTTATCCTGACAAATGGACTGTAGCCCAAATAAGCTTCAACCTATTATATAAGCTGGAACCTGGCAGTCAATTTTGGAGAATTTGATGTTTCCCCATTCAAACATACAAAGAGGTGGCAACATCAGTGAATGCAAGTGAATGTGGGTTAAAGCTACGGATGAAGAAATGCAATCGTTTAAAGAAAATGCAACCACTTACCAACCTACCTGAAGGCAAAGATCAAGTGGGGGTAAATGGGTTTATTCAATTAACATAAGTAGTGATGGTCTTACAAATACAAAACAGAAAGCAGATAAACTAAAAAGTGGAAAACAAAGGAGAAATGTATCAATAAGTCATGACTAAGAGTAAGTAAGAGAAAAAGCTTTAAAAAAGACTTATTTTGGCGTGGTGGTGTGACGTCATTAGGCTGCCCCACTCCCGTACTATGATTCAACTGGAGAAAGGTTTGTTTTAAAGCTTTTACACAGATGTAAACCGACTGATTAAAATTTCAGGTTGTTCGTTTAATGCTAGATGTACCTGCTGTTGACAATATTATTTTAACCCTTTATACAACAAAGTATTATTTTACTCACTGTAAGGTCTATTGTTTGAATAAGATAGGATAAACTTTATTTGTCCCGGAGAGGAAATTCTTGTCTTGTGCAAAAGAGTGCTACAACGTTGCTGTAAGCAGACAATAAAATAAATAAAACAAACAAAATAATTAACATTTGTTAAAGTTTGAATAAAGCAACAGTAAAGTGTGTAATAAGTGTTTTAATAAAGGTTTAATTTATTAAATAGCATAATGTAATTCTATTCGAAGTAAACATAACTATATATAAGAAATGAAGTACTGGTCTTAATCGTCTCTTTTGTGGCTATTGTTTTTTGCTCAGACTTAACTAATTTCTTTTTGTTAATCACTCCTATATAAAGAAACTGTTGAAGCAAGTGTTGAAGAGAAGTTATTTTGTTTCTGTTCATTGTTTTATTTATTTTAAACAGGACATTTTTATTGTTTTGTTTATTTTAAACAGGATAAAGTGTCCAAACACAGAGAAAAACTCCTGCTGAAGCGACTGATCTCCACACTGTTATAAAGATGGCGTTTATTAAAGAGGAGAGTGAAGATGTGAAGATTGAAGAAACATTCACAGTCAAACAGGAAGATCTGCAGGAACAAACAGGTTGGTTTTCATTCTCAAAATCCATCTTGCAGCCCTGAGTGTGCTGCCTAGTTCTCCTAAATGCACATAAGCACTCATTAAAAGACAGGAATGAGTTTCTTTCACCACTTGTTTTCATGTCTTTTGTCATTATTTTATGTATTATTAGTCTCCTATTTTATCTACCTTCTTAAGTTTATTGCTTTTCTTATTCTCCTACTATTTGTAAAGCGTCCTTGAGCACTGGCGCTAAATAAAGTAAATAAAAACAATAAATTTAAAAAGTTTAACTGAGCTGATGATATTTGACCTACAGTATTCTCATAAAAGATATCTGCTATTACAGTGATAGTGTTGGCTTAGTACTTCCCATTTGCATATGTCACGTTGATCACAATTCCCTTTTTTCATCAATTTCTTTATGGGTTTAAACTTGTTTTTAGTAGTTGTTATTAGTTCTCACAGATATGATCTATTTAATACCCGCAGGGTCTTAAAATGTCTTAAATTCGAAAACCTAGAATTGTAGGCCTTAAAAAGTCTTAAATTTACTGAAATATTGTGTTATAGGTCTTAAATCTTTTTAAACAAGTCTTCATTTTCCTTTGTTCATGTTTTGTTACCCAATCTGGCCAAAACTCATACAATCACCATCAATCCATATCAATAAATCTTTAAACTTTTCATTCAAAAAGATCATTTTAACTGTATTTATCATAATAGTTTAATTATTTTCATGCTTCATTTGTTTAAACGTGTTCCATGTATTTACTGCTGAGGACATCGACCTGGACAGATTGTTGTGCATAGATTTATATTATTATAGTTTTTAAAACTTTTGTTCATTTGTTTTATATTTTAAAGAAAGTTTATTTTGGAAAAAAGTGTGTGGATCCTAGTCAAGCTCTCTTGTTTTTACGCAATATTTAAGATTTTTTGCTAAGAAATATCTAAAATATTTTAACATTATTATTAATTTATTATTGTATCATTAAACGTATAAAATTACAACAAACTAGTCTAAAAATGACTTTTTTTGTTAAAGAAATGGATTACAGCATGCTGATGATATGCAAACATTTGAGTGTAAAGTTCGTCAGTATTGACCATATTCTTCATGTACCAGCAGGCGGCGCCATTAGAATCTTTTTGCTTGAGACTTTTTTTAAAGAATACATTTTTAGATCCTAAAAACAGTGTTGTGCTGCTGAGGCATGGGCCAATAACCATTTTCAAAGTATAATGCAGTTTGAACAAAGTCAAGGTTTTAAAACTGCCAATATTTTCTGCTGTACCATTAATCGGTATATGTAAGGTTTTGTTTTTAACATTTTGTTTTAAGTTTTTCAGGGCAACAGTATCTCCAGCAGAAAAGATCTCCAAAGATGTTGTTTCAAATTGTAAAGAAATCTGTGTTTATGAAACAAATGAAGACAGCAGAAGTCAAGGATTTAATTGAATGATTTAGCCTGACATGTTTACTGCTGTAAAATATATTATAAGTTTCTCAAAAGAAAATGTTTTGTGTTCAAAGAGGAAAAAGTGTTTGTTTTTTACCCAGACATTTAAAATAATATATTTTAGAGCAGTAATCACAGTACCATGAAGCCGAGTCTTATACTGGCCCATGCCTATTGCTGCTTGATGTTGCAACGTCATATTTTCTTAGTTTAATTTTCTTTGTACAGACATGAACACACTTGTTTGCAGAGCAAGTAGTGTGACCATTTTCTGACGTTTATTATTTCTGGTCATTTCTCCAATAGGCAACTGAAGTTGCAAAACAATAGCATATGAGATTGGGGCCCTGTTCTAGAAAGAAGGATAAGTGTAAAGTATTTTAACCCTGAAATGAGAGAAACTCTAGGTTTTCCGTTTCAAAATTGCAGGTTTGTCAAATTCGAGAGAGCAGGGTAAGTCAAGCCTGTCTCTAAAAGAGAGTTTTCTGTCGGTCTCCTCCCCTTTTTAAAAGATAAAGCGGTATTTCTCGCTTAGCCGTACATTTCCAGCCACCTATTTTTATATGCATTTTGGGTAGGCTATGAGGATAAAAAAATTGGTTGATGTTAATGCCATGATGCACATAACTTTTGAAAAATAAGCATAAAAAAACATGTGCATAACTGAGTAGGACAAACTTTTTATTTGATAAGAGAAGATAAGCTTACGTAAACAACGAAAGCACTTTTACTGAACAAATTCCAGTATGTGTGTTTAAAAAGGTTTGTTATAAGAGATCATATGATGATGAAAATGTGTGTGAATGCACAAACCAGCAGGCTGAGAACATTATAAACATCTGAAATGTTGCTTTGGTCATTCTAAAACGCATGGACCATTTCAATATTAATGTTATTATATTATTAATGACCTCCAGAGCATCTGTTCTCTGCGTCTCATTGCTTCAAACGCCAACACGTGTTCATTGTGTGCCAGCATTGTCCTCTGAGCTGAAAGTCATTTAAATAAAGAAAAGATTCATGTAGCTTCTTCTACTGCACGAAATTCTGTTTTTACTGTTCATATTTGGGGGCTGTTAATCAGGAAGAGACGATTTTGTTCTCTTTGATTCATTGAATGGAAACGCAGCTTTATTCGCACATCTTTTATGTGACATCCCAGTTTTGCGCATAAATTTAATTTGCATTTTTGGATGGAAGCATAGCTATTGCCTACGTTTCAGTTACACAAATAACAAAGTCAGATAGCAGAATGGCTTGTCCTTTCTTAATGAATAATTAGCTTAAATTCACTAACCTTTGACGGACATGTATTGTAACTAGATTAATGGGATTATTACTAGTTCTAAAAAGATTTTTTAGTCCTGCTAACATTCTAAATGTCATATCAACCTCTACCACTTGATAGGGCTGTGCAATTAATCGAAAATCTGGTTTCAATTTCAATTTTGCTTCTAATGATTATGAAAAACCATTAATCGAGATAAACGATTATTTCATCATATACCACACCCTTTCCAGTTGTACACACTTGTTGCTCTGCAAAGCTCAGTTCCATGTGAAAATAACTAAAAGCATGTGCTGTAATGTAACATTTGCAGAACGGGACACGCATCATTCCTATTTTTAAAAGTGCGTAAGTGCACATGCTCTGTGTGTGCACCGCGCTTAGCATTGGACAGGCTCGGAGACAAGCAGAGAACACACATCTAATCCCATCTTAATGTGAGCGATTATGTCAGATACATGCAAATTTGTGTTGTGTTTAGTGATTATTTATATTAACCCTCATTTGTGTATACAAATAAATAAGTTGAGAGTCAAAAGACATGTGAAAGAAAAACCATATCAAAGCCGCACTATTCTTAAAGTGACAGTGCGCAATATTCCTGCTGCCGAATGTTTTTAGCATTAATCAAACAACAAAAGGAGAAAATCCCTCACTGCTCTTGACTGAAAGACTTTTGTAGCTCAAATGTTTTTCTGAAATTGAAAACTCTTAGTATTTAATCTCTCTGTAAATCAACTCAGAGTTCAAGTTTAAACTCTGAGTTGGTTGAACCTCCTTACTGAAACAGGCCCCAGGTCATCATGACATGATTGACAATTGTCGCTGTTTGTCATTATACTCTGTTTATCCTGAGAGCTGATGCTGAGTATTCTTAGGGCTTTTCACACTTCAAATTGTTACCCCTGGGTCATTCTAACCCTGGATAAATTCTGGGTTATCAGTAGTCACCTTCCACACTGCTCATGCTATACCTGGGGTTAAAAAATAATCCTGGATGTTCATTAACAGACATTTCACATTCGTAAACCCTGGGTTATCATTATTATTTTGTATATTTATATTTGTATATTGGACAAACCGCAAGTAACCTTTTTAGATGGCATTTCTGCATCTTGTCAGGTATATACAATGTCACCAAGTAGGTCTTCAGCTAAGCCTCAGGACATGCACAAAGACAAGAAAACAAAAACAAAAGTACAAATAAATGGAAACAAGTAGCAAAGCGTGTCATCTTGCCATCTCCTCATTACTCCAGTTTAAAGCAAACGTGGCATTAAGCATTTGCATAAGTTTTATACAATAATTCAAACTTGCAAATTTAAGTGTGAATTATGCATACTCGCTATGAACATGCAGAATTTATCTCAATCGAGGAAACAACACGAGTAATCTAGAGCGAGTGCATTTGGTTATTTGCATTTAAGGCCACAGGCACAAAAAGAGCTTGGTTTTCCTCTGACCCCCCAAAATTAAATATTCTACAGTGTATATGATCTGATTTTGAGCTGAAACCTCAGACACATTCTGGGAACACCAAAGACTTATTGTACATCTTGTAAAAAATGGGTAATTGTAAAATGTGTAATTAAAGGGATAGTTGATGCAGAAATGAAAATAGCCTCACCATTTACTCTCCCTCGTGTGCATATAAACCTTTATGAGTTTCTTGATCATGTTAAACACAAAAGAAGAAAAATTAAAAAAAAATGCTACTGGCTTACTGTGTTCAACAATAAAGGAAAGTTTAAAACCACATGACGGAGAGTAAATGGTAAGGTCATTTTAATATTTGGGTGAAAACATCCATTTATTGCTTGTCGCTTTGAGCCTCCATATTAAAGTTAACTTTTTTTTTTTTATATAGATCTGATGGTGCGGAAAGAACAGACTAATCAACAGAATGAAATAGATGAGAAACAGCAGTTTGAGAAACCCCAAGAAATAACGACTGATGAAAAACCCATTCTGACTAAAAAGACTTCCCTAAATGGAAGACCTCGGAAATCCGAATCTGGGTGTAATTTCAGCTGTAAACAGTGTAGAAAGAGTTTCAGTCAGAAGTCAAAGCTTGATGTTCACATGAGAGTTCACACAAGGGAGCAACCTTACACCTGCGAACAGTGTGGAAAGAGTTTTGGTCAAATACAAGGCTTTAAAGCCCACATGAGAATTCACACTAGAGAGAGGTCGTACACATGCCAACAGTGTGGAAAAAGCTTTTATCATGCTGGACACTTTGCAGCACACATGAGAATTCACACTGGGGAGAAGCCTTTCAGCTGTAAACAGTGTGGAAAGAGTTTCAGTCAAAAGTCAAACCTTGATGTTCACATGAGAGTTCACACAGGGGAGAAACCTTACACCTGCGAACAGTGTGGAAAGAGTTTTAGTCAAAAACAAAACTTTAAAACCCACATGAGAATTCACACTGGAGAGAGGTCTTGCACATGCCAACAGTGTGGAAAAAGCTTCCGTCATGCAAGAAACTTGGCAGTGCACATGAGAACTCATACTGGAGAGAAGCCTTTCAGCTGTAAACAGTGTAGAAAGAGTTTCAGTAAAAAGCTGAACCTGATTGCTCACATGAGAGTTCACACTAGGGAGAAACCTTACACCTGCGAACAGTGTGGAAAGAGTTTTGGTCAAAAACAAGACCTTTACATCCACATGAGGATTCACACTGGAGAGAAACCTTACACATGCACAGAGTGTGGTAAAAGTTTTCCACATAAAAGCACACTCAATAACCACGTAAGAACTCACACCGGAGAGAAGCCGTTTGCATGTGATCAGTGTGGAAAGAGCTTCACAACCAAAACTAGCCTCAAGAACCACATGAATGGTCACACTGGAACCATAGTGTTCACATGTGATCAGTGTGGAAAGAGTCTCACACGCAAAGACTCCATTAAGAACCATATGAAGATTCACTCAAGAGAGGATCGTTTTAGATGCAGTGAGTGTGAAAAGGGCTTTAAGTGTAAAAGAAGCCTCAGCTCTCACCTAAAGCTTCACAATGGAGAGCAGAGTCCGCAAAATTGAGGCCTTGTCCACACAAACATGGGTATATTCAAAACGGCAGCTTTTTCACGTAGTTTGGCTGTTCATTCAAGTGAAGTTTATTTATAAACTACTTTTGAGAGGATCACATGCTTATGATTGTCCACGGCTGGTCCTGCATTAGCTAAAACATGATTCACCAATGAGATGATTCCTAACTCACTATAAATAACCTCTTAACTCAGTTACCTTCGTCTTGAAGAATCCCCCTCCCACCCTTACTCCCCCTCCTTTGATTGGGCAACACGGCAGCCAATTATTAGCCAGTGGTTAGCACTGTTGCCTCACAGTAATAATGTCGCAGGTTTAAGTCTCTACTAACCAGTTGACATTTTTGTGCAGAGTTTGCTTATTCTCCCTGTGCTCGCGTGGGTTTCCCTTTGGGTCCCCTGGTGTTCTCCCACAGTCCAAAAATACACAACCTAAGTAAACTGAACATTAAATTGGCACCATAGTCGAGCTCTTAGTAAGCCTTATATCTCCCTTTAGCCGACCCTATATCTGTCATTAGAATAGAAAGAAGTCTGGGGAGTTCATTGAGATCTACCTGAGCTCACACTCCCCTCTCGTCCTGCTAACGAGAGGGAGCTTAGGGCTCGAGGATCTTTTGAGCTTAGATCTTTCCTGGGATAGCATGCCAAACAAGTGTGAATTCTTGAATACATATCAAGTTACTGATAATGAAACCCTTTGAACACCTGAAAATTTAAACTCAACTGAAGAGGGGTGAAGATTTTGCCAGCTGTTTTGTAGCGTAGATCAGGGGTCACAGCCTAGTATCAGGTTGTGAGAGTTGCTATCGGGCTGCAAGAAGGCAAAATAACTCTGTATGTTGATCGATTGTATTGGCTTGTTTTATATGCAAAAAGTATCTGCTTCTGATAAGGTGTGAACCAGATGACCTAGAGGAACTCAAGAGATGTGACCCAACCAAAGCAGTTGGGTAATTTCAAGGGGGTTTTCATGCTTTGGTATAAATTAGTGTCTCAGACTGTACTTTGGTTTAAGTTAGTTGAAGACGGACAAGTTAACATCACTGCTGATGAACTGTCCAATTAATTGTCTTCAATAAAGTCTTCTCCCCGTAAGAACTTTGGTCAGCTTACTTATTTTATGTATTAGAGTCATCTATACATTGGCGAGCCACCCAAGAACGCTTAAGCCAAATACAGCAAAATCTGAAAATGTGCTTCAACTTATTATGAACCGATCACCATATTTGTGCAGGGTTCCACACAATTCTTTCATGTTGTCACAACACAAATTAAGTTAACTTAACACTTTTAACAAATTTATGTGGATTGAACATTAAGACCCCTAGGCCCTTACAACCAAGGGTTAAGTTGAAGGGCTTCAAATTCTACCTCTAAGAATTGGGACAGCACTACAGTACCTGCACACGTCATCATATGTCCTCATGATTTCTTGCTTCATATGAGATCAGACGATCGCGACTGCTGTACTTATTTCAGTTGTTATTTTTGGGGATTTATCTTCAGGAAATATATATGTTATAAAGGTGTATGTAAAATAGTATAAAGGTGTAAAATATGTATAAAGGTATATGTTATCATAATGATCTAATGTGGCAATAGGATCAAAACAGTACTGTGCATTTAACACAGTGGTCATACTCATCAATGTAAACACACAACAACAGCATTAACATTATAGCAGACACTGTAAAAAGCTCATTGACAGCCACTTGACTTTTCTGACAGGGTATTCCAGTGTCATCGAGTGTCAGAATTTTGTGGGACTGCTGTACAGTAGTTATGATTAGGGATTAGAGCAGCAAAATAATAGAAAAAAGATTGCGATCTCGATTCGACCCCCTTGACGATCTTAATCCAGCATTTCTACGATTCTGTCACTCATATTTTCAAGTTAAGGAGAGAAGAAAAGGCGGCTGCACGAGTCTTTTCATTGTTTCACATAATGTTGCTCAGTGACATAGACACCTCCAAATGATGTTGAAAGTGTCACATACTGTATTTATAAGGTATAATTCACCTGAAAATGTCATTTTTGTCTTCATATAATGATGTTTTCGCAGCTGGGAAACTAACGTGACGGGAGCTGCTGACCGTGAGAGCGCGCTCAACTTAATAATAGACACGCACGCGCCTACTTTAGTGAACAGAACTTGCAAATGTTGTAAGTAACAGGTAATACAGTTTTAAATAATATTCAGTTTGTGGCACAGAGTGATCATTTGGGAGCCGCGCGCGAAGTATGAACAAGTACTTAGCACTTAGTCAAAATAAAAAAGCAAGTGAGCACTTCATTTAAACGATCATATTGAAATACAAGTTCCTCTTAGCAAATCAGAAATCAAGACAATAATTAAAGAAGGTGTTAATAGATTATGGCAAGAGAAATGGGATAAAGATGAAAAAGGCAGACATAGTTACAGTTTTCCAGCTTTATTCAATATATCCTCTTTATTTTTCAGCAGAAAACAGAGCTAAATATGTTTGGAACAAGTAAATGATGAGGCTAAATGACAGAATTGTTAGTTTGGGTGATCTATTCCCATCTATCACCAAGTTAAAGTATATAAATTGATGTTAAAATGCCTAAATAATATTAATATCAATAAAAAGATCTGCTATCTACTATTTTCACATTGAGGTAATCTTGTATTGATAATTTCTGGATTTTAATTATGTGTAAGTTTTATAAACTCTATTATTTAGCCACTCACTGTTGTTTTCAAATTACTCGTGTAACTTGTCTTTCAGAATGTTTATGGTTGGTAAAGTCACCTCAGATCACAGTGTTGCAGTAATTCCTGATCTATGGAAAGAAGAATTAGATGAGGTGAGGAGAATTCTACTCTATTTACTATTATATTAAATGCAGTTATGTTATTCAGAACACAGTATGTCCATAGTGTGGAAAATAGATCATGTTAATGAAAAATGTCTTTATTATTTTGTACAGCTGTTATTGAAATGACACTAAGTGTAACATTCCATTTTACAGCGAGTAATGCCACAACTACAGGACCTCTTCTTCTTTCTCTTCTCATAATTTAAGTAAGTATTCAGAGACTAACTCTGACTTCTGTTAACTCAAACCAGCTTTCCCTGTCTCTTTAAATTCATTTAATTGTATGTAATTTTAGTATATGATAGATTATTAAAGAATTAAAATAAAGTAGGCTACATAATTACTCACTGTTGATTTTATGCCTGAAGCTTTAATAAGTCATTCCCTGTGTAGTCCTGTTGTGTCAAGCTCTGATATATATATATATATATATATATATATATATATATATATATATATATATATATATATATATATATATATATGTGTGTGTGTGTGTAATAAAGTCTATACTTTGTTTTATACTGTTTGCTTATAATATTAGATGTGCACTGTATGTATTAAATGTTGTGAAATATATAATAAAGTTTACACATCCAGTTGTTAAATTAAAAAGGAAAAATAAATGAACAATGTTTAATATTAATAGAATTACTGCTGTATCCTGTATTCTAGGCAGTATTGATAAACTGCCACAAAAAAAAATATTAAAACAAGTAGTCAGAACGCCGTCTCACAGTTGCTGAATGTCACACGACAACGTATGTAAAAATTTAATGAAAATGAACAAATTATTTATAACGTCAGCAAAACATCTTGTATGATGTCTTAAGTAACCAATAAGGGCCAGTTAATAATGTTTGAAAGTTTGACTAAATATTTTAAATCTTGGATTTTTATTTTAAAAATAATGTGCAACGATTGCATATTTTATCTGGAAATCAATGTTTTGTCCAATATTTCATTATTACGAATAGTTTTTTTTATATATAATCTATAAAGTTGGGTTTGTAAAGGGACACATTACCTTTCTGAAAATACACATTTATTAATCACACTGAAATGAAGATATACTTTGAATTTGTCCTTGACAGTGTTGACACAATTTGAGGTTTGTTTGCTGTTTTTGTTAGTAGATTAATTGTAAAAAAAAGTGCAGGAGCTTGACCAACATTCATTTCTTACAGTCTAATGTCTAAATAATACAACAACTATGTGGTTAAATTAAAAAATCTTAAACTTTATTTTATTTTTATTTTGATGTCTCAAAGGGTTTTGATCACGTTCAAATACTGAACATCTGTGTGATTGTGTGTGTGTTTGAGAGAGAGAGAGAGAGAGAGAGAGAGCAAGTGTAAAGTAGAAAACTAGGGAGAGAAATGTTTGAACAAGTCATGACTGCAACAGTAAGTGGCAAAAAACTAAAAACAAAAGACTTTTATTTTGGCGTGGCGTGTGACGTCATTAGGCTGCGCCGCTCTTGCGCTTGATTCAGCTGCAGAGGTTTGTTTTTAAAACCTTTACATAAATATAAAGCGATTGAATAAAGTTTCAGGGTTTTCATCCGATGCTAAATTAGGAACCTGCTGTTGACATTATCTTTACCCGTTTTACAACGAAGTACAATTTACTCACAGTAATTAGGGCTATTGTTTGAATAAAGCAACAGAAATGTCAGTAATAAGTGGTTTAATTAAGGTTTAATTTATTAAAAAGCAGAATGTCATTCCATTCTAAGGATAAATCACTATATATAAGAAGTGGAGTACTAGTTTTAATCAACTCATTGTGTCTTGCTCAGACTTACCTGATTTATTTTTGGTAATGACTCTCATATGAAACTGTTAAAGCAAGTATTGAAGAGAAGTTATTTTGATTCTGTTCATTGTTTTAATTAATTTAATCAGGACATTTTTAATGTTTTTTTTTATTTTAATTTTAAACAGGATAAAGTGTCCAAACGCAGAGAAAAACTCCTGCTGAAGCGACTGATGTCCACACTGTTATAAAGATGGCGTTTATTAAAGAGGAGAGTGAAGATGTGAAGATTGAAGAAACATTCACAGTCAAACAGGAAGATCTGCAGGAACAAACAGGTTGGTTTACATTCTTAAAGACCAACTCAGTCATTTAATCCTCATTCAGATATATTTTAATAATAAGAATACTAATTTAATCCATCTTGCAGCCCTGAGTGTGCTGCCTAGTTCTCCTAAACGCACATAAGCACTCATTGAAAGAAAGAATGAGTTTCATCACTTGTTCTTATTTATGTCAGACTTGTTATGTATTATTCGTCTCCTATTTTCACCACCTTCTTAAGGTTATTGCTTTTCTTGTTCTCTTTGTTTGTAAAGCGTCCTTGAGCACTGGTGCTATATAAAATAAATAAAAACTAAAAACTAAAAAAGTTTAACTGAGCTGAGAATATTTGACCTACAGTATTCTCATAGAAGATATCTGCTATTACAGTGATAGTGTTGGCTTAGTACTTTCCATTTGCATGTGTCACGTTGATCACAATTCCCTTTTTTTATCAACTTCTTTATGGGTTTAAACTTGTTTTTGTAGTTGTTAATAGTTCTCACAGATAGTATCTTAGTTTGAACTACATTATAATAATAACTAATTACCAGGGCTATTGTGTTTAAACGGGGTTTCCGCTGTGTATTAAAATGTCTTAAATTCCAAAATCCAACATTTAGGCCTTAAAAAGTCTTAAATTTACTGAAATATTGTGTTGTAGGTCTTAAATCTTTTTAAACAAGTCTTCATTTTCCTTTGTTCATGTTTTGTTACCCAATCCGGCCAAAACCCATACAATCACCAACAAGACATTTTAACTCTGTTTATCATAATGATAAGGACTGCTGAGGATATCGACCTGGACAGATTGTTGTGCACAGATTTAGTTTAATATAGTTTTTAAAACTTTTAAAACATTTGTTAATTTGTTGTTTTTTTTATTTTATAGAAAGTTTATTTTGGGGAAAAAAGTGTGTGGATCCAAGTAGAGCTCTCTTGTTTTTACACAATATTTAAGATCTTTTGCTAAGAAATATCTAAAATATTTTAATGTTATTATTATTATTGATTTATTATTGTATTATTAAATATTTTATATTAAAATATTTTTTGTTTGGACAAATAAAAATCTTTTTCATCTGGGCCAATTGAAAAATTCCTTAGTCTAAAATTTCATTCATAATGGTCTTAAAAAGTCTTACATTTAACTTGGTGACACCTGTAGAAACCCTGATTTACAGTATGTCAAAAAAACGTGGATGCCCTTAATTTTAAATCTGCTGAATGAAATGGACACCAAAATAATTAATTATTATAAAACATTGTACAGTATTCTAAACTATATGATGTTGTTGTGGGACAATGTGAGACAAAACAAATTAAAGTGAAACAATAACGTTTAGCATTGCACTGACTACAACTGGCCAACAAACTAGTCTAAAAAAGACTTTTGCTGCTTAGGAAATGGATTACAGCATGCTGATGATGTGCAAACATTTGAGTGTGAAGTTCGTCAGTATTGACCATATTCTTCACGTACCAGCAGGTGTCGCCATTGGAATCTTTTTGCTTTTTAAAGAATACATTTTTAGATCCTAAAAACAGCGTTAATATAATAAGCCAAGACTGACATGCAATGTGTTGAACACCTGCAATGTTTTTTCAGCAATTCATAAAAATACTGCATATGATCTGTCTATTGATTTATACAAATAAAAACCATTTATTAATAATAATATAACAATTAATTAATCATTTATTAATAATATAATACACCTTTACTAAATGTGCTTGTGCATTTTTTTGTTTATTTGTTAATGTTATCTCACAGATGAAAAGAGAACAGAATATTTGTACTCAAGTTATAATACACTGCTAAAATAATACAAGTTTTAGTAAATGATACTAATATTTTACAAATTACTCTTTAAAAAAACTACTTTGAGTACTAGTTAATTACTTTTGGGGAAAAAAATCTGTTTTTCATTATGGCCCTTTTTAATTATACAATTATTTAAATTGTTTAATTGTTTAAATCAAAGGCTACATATAGGTATTTGCATTAACAAAGTATGGTCTATTTTTTTCCGTACACGACAATGAATCATTTCAATAGCACTGGCAAAACTACCACATACTTATAAGGCCATAGAGACACTTTTTGTCCATTTTTAAACAATACTTTCAAGCTTTTAAATGTTTAAAGTATATGATGAAAAGATTTAAACTTGGGGTTTTATTTACATATTTTACACTGTTTTTCTTATTTGCTTGTTGTCTATACAATATTTTATTTTACTCTTGATCCTAAACTGAAATAATTTTACAAAAAATATAAGAACACTGTCAGTAATAAAATAAAAAAAACTAATTACTTGGTTTCTGACAACACTACATTTCTCAAGGCAGTGCTTTAATAATGTTTATTTTGATAAATGTAACAGATTGCTTTGACCTGTAATGCCTGTACAAATTGTTGATGCTTTAAGACAGATCAGAACACCTCTATTATGTATAAATCACATAAATACCTCATCCAGAAACATTTCTAGCATAATTCTTTTGCCGTAAAGAAATAAAAAGTTCCACCTTTGCTAAAAGTTATGGTAGGCTAAGTTTCACATCACAATACAGCCAAGTAAGTGCGTTAGCATTGTCACCGGTCATGCATCAGTCTAATTCTAAATACTTGATAGTTTTTGACTAAGTTTAGTCGAGGAGCAAAGATAAATAATTTCTACTTCTGAGAGATCACAATTGTATATAGTCTGAGCACACACATGCGATGATGAGATCATGAGAGGACTTGCAGTTCATTTAAAAAAGCCTATTTAAGGGCTCGGATATCCAGTTTAGGCGATTAACGTACATGACTGCACTCTCGTGTTAAAATAAAGCACTTGCGACATTTGCAGAAATGAATAATTGCGCATTACCTGCAGACCCACGCCGACACTCTTAGAGCCTACTCACACTATGCTATCCGAACCGTGCCCAGGCCTGTTTGCCTGATCGTTTGAGAAGTGTGAGTGTGTTGAATCGGGCTCAGGCACAGTTCACTTGGGCTTTGGCGCGGTATGCTTGTGTGTGAGTGCAAAACGCGCCTAAGCCAGAAACTGAAAGCAAGACGTGCCTTTTAAGGGACTATTTCATATGCATTTATTAATCATTCTTACCGTTCAATGAACGCAAACTGTTGTAGTTTATTAAAGAGGCAAACTCCTCACTGCACCACAGCTGTGCCTTCAGCAAACCTCCTAATTCCTGCAGCACGAGGACTTTATGACTGTTTATGAGCGTCAGAAGTGGCGGATCTGTTTGGCGAAATATTTGATTGTGTGTCACTGCATCCCAAACGACTAAAACAACATAATTAGAGAAGTCTCCACTGTGCTGAGCGAGAGCACTTCTCTACTGAACAGTGCATCATCGATGATGTAAGCGTGCCCTGGCCTGAATGGGGGACAAGCGTGCTTTGGCCTGGTTCAAAGCAACTGTACATAGTGTGAGTATGCTCTCAGATTGTATTAAACTAGGCTTCAGAAGAGTGATAGGTCAGAGGCGAGTAAACTCTGTCGGAGAGAAGAAAGCCAAACGTAAGTAGATCTTCAAAATGGCAGGATGTCTGCGGTTTAATTACTCTTGTGAATAACATCTCTACAGTAAAAACACTCAAAGAGCATTATTTCAATAATGCATTTGTTTTTAAGTTGTTGTTTTCTGTCACTGTAACACAGAAAGGCCTTTGTCCCGCCCTTATGTTTCACGCAAACCTAGACAAGGTCTACTGAGATTGGTCACTTTTCATGTCAGTCAAATCATCGCTTCGAAATCCTGGTATATTTTATATTGGTATATTGAGAACCACTGCAAAACTAATTTATCCTCGTACCCTTGAGTTCATACCCCAACAGCTAAGCCAAGGCCAGTGACGTTTCCACTGTCACTTCCGGGGCTTAATTGGGCCAAAGCGGGCTTTCTTGGGGCCAGCGGCCAGCCTTTTTCGGCCCGCCGAATACCTTTGGCCAAGGAGGGCCAGCTAGGGCTTCGAGGCGGAGTGAAAGGAGAGGCGGGCAGTTTTCTGATCACACATGAGTACATGCGAAAAAATAAGGGAAAGAAAACATATAGCCTTATAGTCTGGGGTCATTTTGCCTATGATCACCCTTATGTTTCCCTTTTAAATGTAAGGCTGCTGCATAAAATAATAAAGTAGTTTTAATTTATAGTGACGTTCTTTGCTGCGTCCTCCTGTTTCAATAACGCATAATATTAAAGACACAGCAGACAGTAAAAGTTTTCGAGAGTTTTTGTCAAGTTTAAAATGTTTGTTTGTGCGCGTTTAGATGCTTGTATGTGTGTGTGAGACCGGGCAAGAGTGCTCCTTCACAGCTCTGTTATGCCGCGAGTGGCTTTTTTCTTTATTTATTTTTGAGATAATACACAATATAAATACAACAGAAAGACATAAAACTTAACAAATTACGTAAAGTATTTGGATGCGATGATATTCATCAAATCACACAAACAGAGCATTATTTGGGTGAGTGAAAGCAGAATCTAGCCTATACCTTTTTTTCTGTCACTCAGTCCTGCGCAGCGCTCGCTGCTTTAAACTCATCGGGGGAAAGTCCAAACACAAAATGTGTTCTATATCCTCAAACAACTGTTTATGTTTTTATATGACATGGTTAAATTTATAAATGAAACTTTAAATGAAGAGCTTTAGTGAATAGCTGCTGAGCGCAACAAATATGGCTATATTTTATTAGGCTACTCGCTCTTGTGCTGAAACACTTAACACAACGTCTATCAAAACGAGGATGTTATAAAATACATTTCATACCAAATTATAACTGAGAATTTCTGTGGCTTTATATTATGGATGTGTGCGCTCTCTGTGTTTGGTCCCTCCGTTAGTGGCGAGAGCACTCGATGCACAATGCCAACAGTCGGTCGGCGAGTAAACAAATGTAATGAATGGAAATACACAGGTCTGTGCGTATAGACATTTCATGTACTGCTGTACAGTATTGTGTCGTTTGTTTGTTTCGGTTGTCTTCATTTTAATGGTTTCGTTTCGTGATGATTCTATGGTGTGCTTTATCTGCCTGTCCTGATTCCCGCTGAAGTGGGCGGGTTGTGTGACGTTTGATTCGGGGATGTTCTGTGGGCGGTGTTTGCGTGACGCGCTGTGAGCTACTAGCCCGACAGTGGAAACGCGACATGATTTCGGCCTCATTTCTCAACCTCCCGGGATATTGGCCCGGCCCAGCCCGATTAAAGCCCTGGCTCGCACTGGCCCCATAGTGGAAATGCGGCTAAAGTCCTTGTCCCCAAAAAAGATAGCAGTATGAGGTTCTGTGTGGACTATCGTAAAGTGAACGCTATCACAGAAAGAGATGCCTACCCCTACCTAACATCACAGAGATACTGGAATCCCTCTCTGGTGCTGTCATCTTCTCCACGATTGATCTCAACAGTGGGTACTGGCAGGTAACTATGGAGCCTGGAAGTGAATCCAAGACTGCGTTCATTGCTCTTGGGCCTATACCACTTTAAAGTTATGCTCTTTGGACTTTAAAATGACCCAGCAACATTCCACTAATTAATGGAGTCTGTCCAAGGAGAGTTGCGGGGAAAATGTGTTTTATGTATATTGATGACATCATCATATACTCACCCTCAGTCACCCCACACTTTAAAGATTTTCAAAGTGTCATCACTTGGTTACACAAAGCTGGTCTGATCATTAACCTGAAGAAAAGTAAATTCTGCCAACATAAATTATCATTTCTGGGACATGTGGTGAACACCCAGGCCATTCCTGCTGATTCCATTAAAGTAGAAGCGATAAAATCCTACCTGGTTCCAAAAACATCAAAGACGTTAAAAGATTCCTTGGATTGGCAGGGTGGTACCATATGTTCGTGCCAAACTTTTCTCAAATTGCAGAGCCTATGAACTCATTGAAGAAAAAAGGGTGAATTTTTCAATGGACACCTCAATGTCAACAAGCAATCACATCGCCTCCCATCCTTGGACATCCTGATCTCCGACGCTCCTTTGTGGTTTACACCGATGCCAGTGATTCAGGATTAGGTGCAGTGTTGACACAACACAAGGCGCAAGGACAGGAGGAAGTTATTGTCTATGGAAGTCGAACACTGACCAAACTGGAGGTTAATTACTTCGCTACAGAGAAGGAATGTTTAGCCATACTATAAGCCAGGGGTTTTCAAACTGTGGGGCGCCTGTTAAGGGGGGAGCAAGAAACTGAGGCGTGCACTCAAGTTAATTATGACATTTTTTTATGTTCACAAGAGTCAATCTGATTAGTCCCGCAGCTAACTATCAGGCACGAGGGACCTTTTGTAGTTAATGCGATCGTGTAAAACATACACAAAACATGGACCTGTGGCTTTTTAAAATTAATTACGGTGAAGTTAACACCGGTAAACCGTCTGACAAAAAAGATGACGAGTGCCCTTCTGAAGCATTAAAGCAATAGGATGACCAACCCTCCGCGTCAACGGGGATCTCCACACAGAGAGGATTAACGCTCATTACAAAAACCAAAGGCCTGTGTGCATCAAAGCAACGGAAGTATGATGAACAGTACATACAATACGATTAATATCGAACCATGTCCACAATGTGTTGTGTGTTCAGAGGTCCTTGCAAATGACAGTTTAAAACCTATGAAACTGGTGCGTCACTTACAGAAGAAACATCCGATGTTAAAAGATAAGCCAGTCGACTTTTTTCGATGTAAAGAATAAGCATTAAGAAGACAAAAACAAACGATGACCAGTCAAACCATGCTGCCAGTAAAAGCGCTTACTGCTTCATATGCCAAATAGCCACATACATTTCCAGAGAGCCTCATATCTCCAGCTGCAAAGAACATCTGTAGAACTGTTTGGAGAGAAGTATGTAAGTAACATTGAACAAATTCCTCTACCAGACAACACCATAAGCCGGCGTATAACTGATATGGCATGAGACTTCAAACGTCAGCTGATTAGAAGAATAAAGAATGGGATTTATTTTTTATTACAATTAGTTGAGTCGACAGACATATCAAACTCATCTCAACTACTTGTATTCGTCAACTAGAGTCATGAGAGAAAATTGCTTGAGGATCTACTATTTTGCTCATCAATGAAAAGACGTTTACAGGAAAAGATATTTTAGAAAACCTCAGCGGTCAACTGAATGAACTTGGTCTTTGTTGGGACAATTGTGTCGGTGTGTACACTGATGGAGCGGGATCCATGTTAGAAAAAAAATAAAGGACTCGCTGCTTTGGTTCATGAAGTAGCTCCGCATGTTTGTTTCACCCACTGTATGATTCGCAGAGAGGTTCTCGCAGCAAAAACACTTCCTGCGGACATGAACGCAGTGCTTCAAACAGCAATACAGATTGTGAATTTCATAAAGACTTGTCCCACTAAATCAAGACTGTTTGCTTTGTTGTGCATAGAAATGGGGTCCGAATATGAGTCGTTGCTTTTGCACAAGGAGGTTAGATGGCTCTCCACAGGCAAAGTCCTGCAGAATATTTTTTCATTGCATGACGAACTGAGGATTGATTGTGGATCTTCCTTTAGGAGTTATTTTACTGACGCTAAGTGGCTCACAGATCTTACATACCTGTCTGACATATTTGATAGGCTTAATTCGCTTAATTTGTCCCTTCAAGGCCCGTATTCAAACCTACTAACAATGTCTGATAAAATTGTGGGCTTTGTGAAGAAACTGGAGCGATGGAGAGGGCAGGTGGATGCAAGAAATCTAGACATGTTCCTGACCTTGGATGAATTTATCACAGAAAATATGTTTAACTGGGATACTACTAAAACGGAAATCACTCTCCATCTGCCATCTCTGTCTGCACATTTCAATAGGTATTTTTCTGAGCAGCATAATTGGAACCGGTACGTCTGGGTTCGTAAAGTTTACGAAGCGCTAGATTCCCTTCTGCATTTTTCTAGTGACCTGTACTTTGAAGACACTATTCGACTCAACCACACTCAGAAGTCTGGCTGGCAGTGGATACAGAATATGCTGAACTTTCGGAACTTGAAATTGATGTACTCTTGCCTTTTGCTTCAACTTGGCTCTGCGAAGCAGCATTTTCTGTGTGTACGTACATCAAAAACAGACTCATGTATCACACTGAATCAGGTAAGATACATGTTTATGATTCAGTGTAATTATTATATGCACTTTAAACGCAGCAAATAATATGGGAGTGATGTTTGCACATGCTTTATAATTTTGGCTCGCTGGACGAAAAGGGAGGGTGCGCGAGTGAAATTGGACAAACTTGGGGGGGCGTGTGTCCTGAAAGTTTGAAAACCCCTGCTAGAGGCTGTCGAAAAGTGGAGACATTTCCTGGAGCCAAAACTCTTCATTATTGTCACTGATCATTCCACTCTTCAGTAGGTCATGAACTCCACGAAGACCACCTCACGTTTAATCCGCTGGCCCCTTCGTCTTCAAAAATTTGACTTTGTGGTTGAGTACAGAAAGGGAACACTGAATGAAGCACCAGGTGCTTTTATCTTGCATTCATCCCTTACCTGGTTGTCGTGTATTCAGCTATAAAAGAACTAGTATTTCCCATCACCATTGCAGAAATCTGGGAAGAGCAACACAAAGAACCAGATATAATCAAGATATTGCAGAACCTAGCAGATAAAGATTCTACTATGCATGAGCAGTTTGGGGTATTTTATGACAAGTTATATTATTGTTTCCTGTTGAAAGATAAACTCAAACACTACAGAATATATAAATTAGGGATGTGCGGAGCAGCCGGTATTTGTATTTGTTGAGGGGGGAAAAGTATTTGTATTTGTATTCGAGTAAAATTCAAAATGGCGCAAAAATATATATTTTTTCTATTACACTTCTAATTTACGTTATAGTGAAAGTATTGTTTAATTATACCCATTATATAAATTATAGATATGCAATATTGGCTGTTGTTTTTGAACATGTGATAAGAAATGTCATTGAAAAGAAAATAACATAGAAGCCATTATCTCATCCATGGTTAAACCAACAACTAATAAAATACCATTGTGAATATTATGAACCCCACCACCACCGTTCTTGTTGAAGGACACTGAATAGACAGAATAAAAACAAATAATACTTCAAAAAACTGTTCTTCTTCAGAAAGAACTTCTTTCCAATGGACAGAATTCCAAAAACTAATATTAACTAAATCAATCTAAATAAAACCCTGCCTGGGAGATCTGGCAGAACAAAAGTATTCTATATAATACTAAAAGATACAGCCCTGCTATTATCATCTGCCAGCCACAAAAAAAGACACAAAGTTTGTTTGTTTGTTTTTTTATGTTTGAAACTGACTTGCTGGGGCAGAATGTGGCTGTGTTGATGCTTTTAGTGCATGTGATAATACATTACATAGAAGGTTGCGCGGTGCTCTGTTCAGTGAGAAGCGCTCTCTATGGCAAGCCTTTTTAGCATTTAAATCTTTGTTCTGACTCCATAAATATATTAGAGATATCTCTAATTATATTTTGACTAGTCATAATTATAATTCCACTACTCAGAATGACAATTAGAGATATCTGCAATTACAATTGTACTAGTACGAAATCAGATGTATTTTGACTAGTAACAATTGTAATTGATATCTCTGAGTTTTTACTAGTCATAATACATTTAGAGATATCTTTAATTCATCATATTTAGAGATATTTACAAATATATTTGAAGATATCTGTAATTAATTTACTAAAAGTCTAATTACAGTTGTAGATATCTTGAATTGGATTTTTTACTAGTCAAAATTCATTTGGAGATATATCTAATTACAATTGTGACTAGTCAACTTATTTAGAGATATCTACAAATATTTTTCAATGGAAGTCAATGGAGGAATATGACTAGTCTATCATAATATATTTGCAGATATTTCCAATCTGACTAGTCGAATTATAATTATGACAAGTCAAAATATAATTAGAGATATCTCTAAATATATTTATGGATAGTCTGAACAAGGTTTAAATGCTAAAACGGCTTGCCATACGCTCTCACCCAGTAGCACAGTGGAGAGTTCTCTAGTTATATCCTTTCAGTCGTTTGATATGCAGTGACATGCAGTCAAATATTTCGCCAAACAGTCCTTAGGGATGCGGTGACACACTCAGATATTTTACCGGACAGATCCGCCACTTTTGGCGCGCATAAACAATCATAAAGCTCTCGTGCTGCAGGAATGAGGAGGTCTGCTGAAGGCGCGCAGCTGACGTGCTGTGAGAGGTTTGCGTCTTTAATAAACTACGGCAGTTTGCGATCACCGAACAGTAAGAATGATTAATAAATCCATATGAAACAACCCCTTAAAAGTCACGTCTCGCTTTCAGTTTCGGGCTTTGGCGCGTTTTGCCTCTCTCTCTCTCTCTCTCTCTCTCTCTCTCTCTCTCTCACGTGGGCATGCACTGTGGTCTCATGAGGAAACGCTGCTTTTTGATATAGTGTTTTTCTTGCTCCCGAATACAAATAATTTTTCAAGTATTTGTTCGAATCAAGTATTCGTAAAAACACGCTATTCGTGCCTTTCCGAATACCGTATTCGGGTTCGGCTCCACCCTTACTCTATATACAAATACACTTTTTAAACTTTTCATTTGCACCAAGACTCGCGACAACTTCATCCAATGCTGCTTCTTTAACCTGCAAATGTTTTTTTTTCAAATTTTATAGATCAAATAGTACTGTATGCTTCTCAAGCTCTATGAGAAGTGTCTACAGTCAGAAGACAATCGCCTGTGATATCATGTCGTTTGTTTTTTGATTGTCAGGTTGTTGTAGGCCTAGTTATAACAATATTTATACAATATAGTTATAATGATATTTATACATTGTTAGGACTGCGTTGTTTTGTTTGTGTTTGATTTTTGATTCTAGATTGGGGGCGTGCCTTCAGCGCACCTGATGCTGGTCAGCGCCCTTATTTAAACCCCGGCAGAGAGTTTGTTTAGTTTGTCGCTGTCTATACACTTGGCAGTTCGCCAGAGCCACGCTCCTTTTTGGGCATTATGCTTTCTTTCGCATCCATACACTATCACTGACTACATTTACCTCATCCATTCATTTGCATTTCACACTGATTAAACATACTGATACTGATATTTTGATTATATAATTTAAATTGAGTTAAATAAATATTCTTTTTGATTATACTTCTCCTTGTCGTCTCCCTTATTATGTTACATCCTTGAGCCAGGTGTAACAACATGATCAAACTAGTGTTACTTTCTCTGCTTTAGTGATGTCCAGCGGCAGAATAACAGCTCGTTAATTCATGCTTGTGCAGTTGATGAGACGGAGAAAAGTAATTAATGTATGCACTTCTTTTACTTATTTTTATGTTGTCAGGTTCACAGTGCAAACAGCTCCCGGTGGGAATAACTTGAGTGAACATAAAACAAAGCCGAAGCTCTGCTTGAGCAGCACTGCACACAGCGAGCTCACATCATCCAGCTTGCGTGTCGAACTACACTACCCACAATACACTTCGCTATGGACTACAACTCCCTTAAATATTCTATTTCCCCTCCTGAAACACTAGCGTGCAAATTAAGCTAAACTGATACTAAAATTGTTTTACATTTGGTTTTGTAGTTCGGGCCAAAATAATGTTTGTTGCCGTTTTTAATCGTTTAGGTTCATTTGATCGTGTAACCCTCGATACACAAATGTATTATAAGCTGTTAATCAATTGACCATATGCTCAGAAGTCTAAATTTCTCCAAAGAGAGAGAAGATACAACAACAGTGAAGGACTCGGACACAGAGGTAAGAATAATAAAAGATTGTATTGTAAAACTTTCACAGAAATATAAAATAAAATAAATAATAAATATAAATAAAACAAATTCTAGGCTTGTTTCACACTCATCTAATGACCTCAGTCTTATTTACACTCTCTAATAACACTTCTCTTTCTTCACAGGGTTTTTGGCTGTATCACTAATAAGGTAAGTTAATATTATGTTATTTTTCTGTTTTTCTATTGTTAAGGTCTAATATTATATTTTGGTTACTATTATAAATAATAATATAATACTACTATACTAATAACAATACTATATTAAAGGTTTATAAGTGTAAGTTAATAATACAACACTAAAATTGTTTTATTATTCAATATATAATCAAGATTTCCCTTCTTAAACCAATTAACTTCTCTCTATAAAGCTTCAAAAATTGCAACAAATGAACACTCCAATGAAACAATGTACAAATAAAATAAAAATGAAAATAAAACATTCACTTAAAACATTTCAAAATGTCCCAAAAGTCCAGTACAGGTGATGAACACTCAAAAAGATTCTTTTGCAAAACAACTAGGTTGCAAATTCAGTTCCAGAGATCCAGGATGTTGCACTTGTGAGTGTGTTGTAAATTTACACTCCTACCATGACGCTGAATAGGTTTCACTTTGTATCTTTCCAACAGGTGTATCCAAAGAATCCACTTAATGGGAGGCTCGCCAGTCCAACTCCACAATTAGACACGCACCGATGGAAGTTGAGACAATCCAAATCCAGAAAAGAGTTCACACTTCAATTAATTTGAATCCAGAGCAAATCACATTTAGCAACTGACTTCAATAGAACATCTCACCGATGAAAAACCAGAAGAAGATGCACAAGCAAACAAACAAAGGGGGAAAAAAAAACATTAGCATTTTACAGTGTATGCATTATCTCAGCTTAACATAATTGTAAATAAACAGCAACAATAAATGACCATGTATATGCTTCTCTCTGCTGAATTTCTGTGTTTTTCCTATTTCTTTCACCTATTTGGCATTTTCTTTTTACAAATGACAGCATTTTACTTAAACTCTCTCACTTAAACTTTACACAATCACTTGTATAATACTGTGTATAATACTGTGTTTTCACTAGACCAAACAAATTGTTAATTAATAAAACACATTTTTGACACTAGTTTAAATCATGTTATAATGAAAACAATAATAATAAAAAAACACGAACTCACCAAAGAAATCATTCAACATCAAAGCGAAAAACCAGGAAAACTCCAGGTGGCACTCGTGTGCAGATTTCACTCACAGATACAAATCTTGTTTTTTTTCTCTCAATCCTTCATTAAAGATATATGATAGAAATCATTTCAGCATCTTATTAATGGTCAGTTTTCACAGTTAATACACATTTAAAACATTAAAAGATATATATCTAATAGTTTTCTACTGTTATTAATTTAAAAACTTACATCTCTGCATTCCCTTGCGAACACTGAATCACCATAGCAACGGTAAACACAAGCTAACAGACAAGAGAGATTTGTTATTGTTTGTAAATCTGATCTGCTATAGTGTAAGGCACGATGATGTTATTCTAAAGCACTATTCCCTTGAATGCTGTTTAATACTCTATTATGATTTATTTATATAAATAAATAATTTTAATATATATTATTTAATCGAGTATTCTGCCAATGTTTTTTTTTTCATATTTATAAGGGTATTTCTATTTGCTCTATTGCTGTGTACTACCCACTAGTAACCTGGGTTACAATTTACTATATATAAATCAGTTGACATTATTAAGGCATTTATTGGGTACAATTGCTACTTTTTACTGTCATTCATTGTGTTTTGGTCATTATCAATGCACTGTCACTTTAATTGAGCGTGAGCAGCGCGTCAAAAATAGACCCGGCGCCAAAACTATCGCTGCACTGCTGCTTCAGCGACGCTCACGCCTCGCGCCGACGCGCTGCTGCTGCGTGCGATATAAAAGCTCTAATCTGTTAACATGGACGCCGAAAAAACACGCGCTGCTGGCGCTTGCGGTGTGAAACAGCCGTTAGTCTTAACACTAAAAGAAAAAAACTGTGGATACGATACTTCCAAACGCAGTTTCATCTAAGACAGTGGGGGGGAAGCAAAATTTACTATGCTTTCTACTCAGTTACTTTGCACATGCATAAAGAGGCTCTTGTACGACAAATCCAAAAGGTGTGTTCTTAACAATAGGTGGCAGTCACTTTTGCCCTAAACCACAGGTTGCCTTCGAGTCATTCCTTAAGTCCACTCGGTCTTGCACCGTTTTATAATCTTCCTTATTTAAAACAGCTCAATTAAGTCATCGGCTTCATTGTAGAGTACCCCTAGTATCTGAGCCTGCACTGCGCAATGAAAGAAAGAAGCAAAACGGGATGGACAGATGCCTGAAATGTTGGAAACGCACCACACCTTAAGTCAGTGAAGAAAAAGGGCAAAGCTTGCAACTCTTGTGGGACTCGAACCTACAACCTTTGAATGGCTCAGCTCACAGCCTAGAAGTCCAATGCGCTATCCATTGCACCACAGAGCCTGCACCAAAAAAAGCACTTTTTGGGACTCTCTGGCCCATGAAAGAACAGCCAACTGCAGACAAAGTACTGCTGGGATTTGAACTCAGGATCTCCTGTTTACCAGACAGGCGCTTTGACCAACTAAGCCACAGGGTCAAACGATGTTGACAAGGGCTAATTGTTTAATCGAAAAAAGAAAAGAAAAAAACTAACAATGGTAGCGCTGCATGTGTGAATGTCTGGACTTGAAATATTAAAGTCCAATTGGTTAGGCATTACCACATTATGCTATATAAAGCCATCGTCCGAAGTCCTCTTGAACGAGTAGCGTTCTTAAGGATTTGAGTTTTGTTTAGAAACCGACTGCTAAACATCCCGCTGCGTAAACACTCGTAACTCTTAAGAAAAAGCAACCCTGGCACATGTACATTAGGCACTGCTGGGAGTTGAACCCAGGATCTCCTGTTAATAAGACAGGCGCTTTGACCAACTAAGCCACAGCACCAAAGCTGAAAAGAAGGCTAGACGGTTTTGCACACAGAGACTAAAAAAAGACAGCAAGTCTAAAATGGCAATCAAAGAGGTTGTTTAACTCTATTTGTCGCACTATTCATTAGGCCTCAAAGCTATACAATTTTATTATGCATTCGGGTAAGCTCTATAAAACAAGCGCATTCACCACCTGGATCAATTTAGCCCAGGATCAATCAAGCCCAGGATCTCCTGTTTACAAGAGAGGCGCGTCGACCAGCTAAGCCACAGCACCACAATGAATGACCGTAAGAGACATTTGCCCGATAACAAAAATCGAAGAAGAATAAACCAATACACAACAAAAACCAGCATGTCAAGATGCAGAAAATGCCGACAAGATGGACATGGTCTTTTAGAGTCTGGATGATCATGTCTCAAACCTGACCAGTAACCTGGCCTCCGTTCAAGATCAAAGCAAAAAATGCATTGATTTATTTTTATTTAATCTACCCTTAATCAAGTGTCAAGTGTTTTTTGGAATCTACAGTTTCATTACATCCAAACCCAGAGTCAGCTCGGAAAATGGAAATCTGAGGGAAAGGTGCAATTTGGATTTGAACCTAGGACCTGCTGTTCCCAAGACAGGTGCTCTGGCCAACTTAGTCTTAACACTAAAAAAAAAACCTCTGGATACGATACTTCCAAACGCAGTTTCATCTAAGACAGTGGGGGAAAAGCAAAATTTACTATGCTTTCTACTTAGTTACTTTGCACATGCATAAAGAGGCTCTTGTACGACAATTCCAAAAGGCGTGATCTCAACAATAGGTGGTAGACACTTTTGCCCAAAACCACAGGTTGCCTTTGAGTCATTCCTTAAGCTTACTTGGCCCTGCACCGTTTTCTAATCTCCCTTATTTAAAACAGCTCAATTAAGTCATCGGCTTCATTGTAGAGTACCCCTAGTATCTGAGCCTGCACTGCGCAATGAAATTAAAAAGCAGAACAGGATGGACAGATGCCAAAAATGTTGGAAACGCACCACTCCTAAGTCAGTAAAGAAAAAGGGCAAAGCTTGCAACGCTGGTGGGACTTGAACTCAAAACCTTTAAATGACTCAGTTCGCAGCCAAGAAGTCCAATGCACTATCCATTGTCTTAGATGAAATGATTTCCATTTTCCGAGCAGACAGAGGGTTTGGATGTAATGAAACTGGATATTCCAAAAAACACTTAACACATGATTAAGGGTAGATTAAATAAAAATAAAATAATGCATTTTTTGCTTTGATCTTGAACAGAGGCCAGGTTACCGGTCAAGTTTGAGACATGATCATCCAGACTCTAAAAGACCACGTCCGTCTTGTCAGCATTTTCTGCATCCTGACATGCTGGTTTTTGTTGTGTATTTTTTTCTTCTTCTATTTTTGTTATCGGGCAAATGTCTCTTACAATTAATTTTTGTGGCGCTGTGGCTTAGCTGGTCAAAATGCCTGTCTTGTAAACAGGAGATCCTGGGCTTAAATCCCAGCAGCGCCTTAGTTCAGGTGGTGCGTGTGCTTTTTTTTATAGAGATTAACGAAATTAATTATAAAACTGTATAGCTTTGAGGCATAATGGATAGTGCGACAAATTGAGTTACATATGAGAGCTCATCTGATTCACAACTAGTTGACTGCACACCCATGTTTTTAAGTTGTTTATCTCCCCCTCCATATTCTCCATTCCTCAAACCTATTGAGGACCTTTTTCCTGCCTGGAGATGAAAAGTGTATGACCGAAATCCAAACACACGTATACCCCTTCTCCAAGCTATAGCAGTTGATGCTTTTCATGGCTGGATTTGCCATGCAAGGTGACATTTCCCCCACTGCTTGGCCACACCAATACAGAAAAGAGAATGCAGTATAGCTGTTTTTTTTTTTTACTGTAACTGTATTTATTAAATACTTTTGTTGATGGTATATGTAGACCACATTTTCTGCAACTTTGTGTTGGTTGGGATGAACACTGTACACTGTTTTTGTGGGGAAAATACAGTAAAATATATTTGGTATTTGTTTGTTTTGTATAAAAACAATTTTCGAAAAATTTTACAATGCACTTCTGTAGTTCTATGTACTGTCTGTAGTAAGTGTAACACTGAACAGAAGAAGGCTTACAGAAAGTCATTATGATGAATAGAGAAGTCGTCATAGTGTTTTACATTAAGCACATTAGTGTTTAACTTATCTTATGAATGTCTGTTAATGTGATGGCTTGTGTGTGTCATTTGAAAACAAAATACCATTTTGAGAAGAAATCACATTGTTTTGAACTTATAGTTTCATTTAGCAGAAGAATTGAAGAGTTTTGCCAAATGTGTGTGTGTTTTGTGATTTGTGTGTAGAGTTCTGACAATATGAAACATGCTTTCAGAAATTGTGTGTAAACAACTGGAAAAAACTGGAAACAACCTCTTTGGTTGTCATTTTAAGACCTCCAGGAACAGGTTTAGTGACCCCTGGCTTAAAAGCATAGTTCATTCAGACAGCAACTTTACAGGGCAACACTATCTGCTGACGAACTGGCATTCTCAGAAAATAGGCCTCTGTGTAAGCCACAACGCCCTTACAAAACAGCAGACAACTGTAAGGGCTCAACCGAAATTTGAATCTGGGATTTATCATGGCATGAACGAGAATCATACTCGTAGACAACCATGCCACTATGCAAAGGAATGTTTTATGTGCCGACACTATCTGCTGACAAACTGGAATTCTTCGAAAAACGTTTTTTATGAAAGCCATAATGCCCTGTAAAACAACAGAGAAACTGCAAGGACTCGTCCAGGATTTGAACCCGGGACCTATCATACCCAAAGCGAGAATCATACCCCTAGACCAACAAGCCACAATAGTTTGCATATTTCACAAGACATCAGAAGCAACAGATGGTCAGAAATCCTTATCTAACAAACATTGAAGCAGGGCTTTTGCTTCTTTTGAACCCGGGACTTCTGCAATGGTTCGTCCAGGATTTGAAAACGGGACCTCTCGCACCTTATGCGAGAATCAAGCCCGTAGACCATCGAGCAACTGCAAAACAGCCACTTTACATAGCAACACTATCTGCTGACAAACCGGCATTCTCAGAAAAAAGGCCTCTGTGTAAGCCACAACGCCCTTACAAACAAAAGACAACTGTAAGGGTTCAACTGAAATTTGAACCTAGGATTTTTCATGGCATGAACGATAATTATACTCCTAGACCAGCAAGCCACTATGCAAGAAATATTTTATGTGGCGACACTATCTGCTGACAAATTGGAATTCTTTGAAAGACGTTTTTACGAAAGACATAAAGCCCTGTAAAACACAGTACACCTGCAAGGGCTCATCCAGGAATTGAACCCGGGTCCTCTCGCAACCGAAGCAAGAATCATACCCATAGACCAATGAGCCACTAAATTGAGACAATTTCACAAGGTGTCAGATAGTCAGAAATCTTTCTCTAACGAATCAAGGGCACCCTAAGTGAGAGACATACCCCTAGACCACCGAGCCACTGCAAAACAGCAACTTTATATGGCAACACTATCTGCTGACAAACTGGCATTCTCAGAAAAAAGGCCTCTGTGTAAGCCACAACGACCTTACAAAACAGCAGACAACTGTAAGGGCTCAACCGAAATTTGAATCTGGGATTTCTCATTGCATGAACGATAATCATATGCCTAGACCAGCAAGCCACTATGCAAAGGAATGTTTTATGTGGCGACACTATCTGCTGACAAACTGATATTCTTCGAAAGACATTTTAGTGAAAGACATAGTGCCCTGTAAAACACATGACACCTGCAAGGGCTCGTCCGGGATTTGAACCCGGGACTTCTCACACCCGGAGCGAGAATCATATCCCTAGACCAACGAGCCACTAAATTGAGAGAATTACACATGGCCTCAGAAGCATCAGATAGTCAGAAAACTTTCTCTAACGAATCAAGGGCACCCTAAGCGAGAATCATACCCCTAGACCAACGAGCCACTACAAAACAGTAACTTTATATGGCAACACTATCTGCTGACGAACTGGCATTCTCAGAAAAAAGGCCTCTGTGTAAGCCACAATGCCCTTACAAAACAGCAGACAACTGTAAGGGCTCAACCGAAATTTGAATCTGGGATTTCTCACGGCATGAACGAAAAGCATACTACTAGACAACCAAACCACTATGGAAAGGAATGTTTATGTGCCGACACTATCTGCTGACAAACTGGAATTCTTCGTAAATTGTTTTTTTATGAAAGCCATAATGCCCTGTAAAACAACAGAATAACTGCAAGGGCTCGTCCGGGATTTGAACCCTGGACCTCTCGCACCCTAAGCGAGAATCATACCCCTAGACCAACGAGCCACAAAAGCTTGAATATTTCACAAGACATCAGAAGCAACAGATGGTCAGAAATCCTTATCTTACAAACATTGAAGCAGGGCTTTTGCTTCATTTGGACCCGGGACTTCTGCAATGGTTCGTCCAGGCTTTGAAAACGGGACCTCTCACACCTTATGCGAGAATCAAGCCCGTAGACCAACAAGCAACTGCAAAACAGCCACTTTACATGGCAACACTATCTGCTGACAAACCGGCATTCTCAGAAAAAAGACCTCTGTGTAAGCCACAACGACCTTACAAAACAAAAGACAACTGTAAGGGTTCAACTGAAATTTGAACCTAGGATTTTTCATGGCATGAACTAGAATCATACTCCTAGACCAGCAAGCCACTATGCAAGAAATATTTTATGTGGCGACACTATCTGCTGACAAATTGGAATTCTTTGAAAGATGTTTTTACGAAAGACATATTGCCCTGTAAAACACAGTACACCTACAAGGGCTCATCCTTGTATTGAACCCGGGACCTCTAGCAACCGAAGCGAGAATCATACCCATAGACCAATGAGCCACTAAATCGAGACAATTTCACAAGGCGTCAGATAGTCAGAAATCTTTCTCTAACGAATCAAGGGCACCCTAAGTGAGAGTCATACCCCTAGACCACCGAGCCACTGCAAAACAGCAACTTTATATGGCAACACTATCTGCTGACAAACTGGCATTCTCAGAAAAAAGGCCTCTGTGTAAGCCACAACGACCTTACAAAACAGCAGACAACTGTAAGGGCTCAACCGAAATTTGAATCTGGGATTTCTCATTGCATGAACGAAAATCATACGCCTAGACCAGCAAGACACTATGCAAAGGAATGTTTTATGTGGCGACACTATCTGCTGACAAACTGGAATTCTTCGAAAGACATTTTAATGAAAGACATAGTGCCCTGTAAAACACATGACACCTGCAAGGGCTCGTCCGGGATTTGAACCCGGGACCTCTCACACCCGAAGCGAGAATCATACCCCTAGACCAACGAGCCACAGCAAAACAGTAACTTTATATGGCAACACTATCTGCTGACGAACTGGCATTCTCAGAAAAAAGGCCTCTGTGTAAGCCACAATGCCCTTACAAAACAGCAGACAACTGTAAGGGCTCAACCGAAATTTGAATCTGGGATTTCTCACGGCATGAACGAAAAGCATACTGCTAGACAACCAAACCACTATGGAAAGGAATGTTTATGTGCCGACACTATCTGCTGACAAACTGGAATTCTTCGTAAATTGTTTTTTTATGAAAGCCATAATGCCCTGTAAAACAACAGAATAACTGCAAGGGCTCGTCCGGGATTTGAACCCGGGACCTCTCGCACCCTAAGCGAGAATCATACCCCTAGACCAACGAGCCACAAAAGCTTGAATATTTCACAAGACATCAGAAGCAACAGATGGTCAGAAATCCTTATCTTACAAACATTTAAGAAGGGCTTTTGCTTCATTTGGACCCGGGACTTCTGCAATGGTTCGTCCAGGCTTTGAAAACGGGACCTCTCGCACCTTATGCGAGAATCAAGCCCGTAGACCAACGAGCACCTGCAAAACAGCCACTTTACATGGCAACACTATCTGCTGACAAACCGGCATTCTCAGAAAAAAGGCCTCTGTGTAAGCCACAACGCCCATACAAAACAAAAGACAACTGTAAGGGTTCAACTGAAATTTGAAGCTAGGATTTCTCATGGCATGAAGGAGAATCATACTCCTAGACCAGCAAGCCACTATGCAAAGGAATGTTTTATGTGGCGACACTATCTGCTGACAAACTGGAATTCTTCGAAAGAGATTTTAATGATAGACATAGTGCCCTATAAAACACATAACATCTGCAAGGGCTCGTCTGGGATTGGGACCCAGGACCTTTCACACCCAAAGTGCGAATCATACCCCTAGACCAACGAGCCACTAAATTGAATTTATTTCACATGGTGTCAGAAGCATCAGATAGTCAGAAAACTTTCTCTAACGAATCAAGGGCACCCTAAGCGAGAATCATACCCCTAGATCAACGAGCCACTGCAAAACAGTAACTTTATATGGCAACACTATCAGCTGACGAACTGGCATTCTCAGAAAAAAGGCCTCTGTGTAAGCCACAACGCCCTTACAAAACAGCAGACAACTGTAAGGGCTCAACCGAAATTTGAATCTGGGATTTCTCACAGCATGAACGAGAATCATAGTCCTAGACAACCAAACCACTATGCAAAGGAATGTTTTATGCGTCGACACTATCTGCTGACAAACTGGAATTCTTCGAAATACATTTTTTTGTCTTTATTTTAACAAAACAAAAAAGAACAGAACAATGACAACAGCTTACAACCAAGAAATTTCTTAGCATCACAGCACATAATGAAAATCAAAATCAAAAAGAAGACATAAAAATACAGAGTAATAATAAAAATAGAAAAGTACATAAATTAACCAAAGTTTATGGTGATCTAAGGTTTTGCAAAAATGTACCTGAAATCCTAGGACCTACATATTCAAGCAACGGAGTCCAGATCTGATAAAAAGTGTTTTTCTATGGAGAGAGATTAGACTCAATAATAATTCACGCAAAAGACACGATGTACACATGCGTAGCCAAATTCACATGCGTAAAATATTTATTTATACTCACAAAAACAATTCACATGCACAAAATAAAAATACATTTTCATAAAATACATTTCACAAATGCAAAACACCATTTGCAAATATATAAGAGTGTACAAAAAGTTTTGAATGTTTAAAATTCACGAGTTCATCCTGAATGAGAATGTGCAAATCCTCTCTCACGTACGACTCACCCTGAATACGAGTGTGTGCATTTTTGAGACTTTCCTGTCAGCACACACCTCCCACGTGAGTCACTCGTGCCCTGTAGCCAATAAGATGCGAGCTTACTGTTCAACCAATCACAACTCCCTGAGAACGCGGGAATGACCGAAGCGCTTCACTGTGCGCTCCATTTGCGCAGTCTGACCTAATTAACGGAGATGATCCTCTAAGAAGAAGAATACTCCTCTATTTAGCATGGCAGGTGAAGAGCGGGATGCGCGGGTAAGTGGTTACTTGATTTCTATAGTGGTTTATGTATGCAAAGATTAAGTATCAAACGTTTGTTAAAGCAATGGCTGCTGTTGTTTATAATGTAAACTTTATAACGTAAATTAAGTCCGTTATTAAGCCAACATGGCGAGTGAAAAACGGGATGGTCGTGTAAAATAGCATGGCTTCTGTCATGGTCGATTCTAGGATTGTCATTCAAGGAGGGGTCAGCTATAAATTTGATCGGGGACTAATTTGGGGGTGGAATCGATCGCGTACTAAAGTGAAGACCGGGAGAGCGTAATGCCGTTTTGGGTGTGGGTGGGTATGGGGGGTGGAGAGAGGAGATGATCGCCGACTGTAAGGAACGGGCGGGGTGGGGGTCGGCAGTGTTGATCGCGGACTATGAAGATAACAAATGATAAAAGGTATAATTGGTATTTGTCTTACAGGCACTGTCATTAGAAGTAGAAATAGCAGCAAAAGCTCTGATCGATGTATTAGCCAGGGGCCTTACTCCATCTTCGTAAAGAAATGCACTAGCAAGTGGTAGTAGACCAATGAGAGAAAGCATCTCAAGTGGGACCATTCCTTTGCCTGCAGAGCCTGAAAACATGGTAAGGCAAGCCTTAAAAAGGTAATTTTTCATGTTTACTGTAAAACACAACTTTTTGTGTCATGCAAAAAATGTTTCTTATTATTAATATGTTTATTCATTTTGCCCTTTTGTCACTATGGGCAATTCCCAAGTATGTTTGGGACAGAGATTTTTCTGTGGCCAAACCTGGAAACATTTAAAAAACTGATTTTCAAATACATGTCCTCTCTAAACCATCACCCTTCACACCAAAAGGAGATGAAGACCTTGAGCTTGTCCATGCTGGACTTGGAAAAAGGCTTTTAACTGTTCCAGATAATTTTAAACACAGTGAGGTAATTGCAAATGTTACCATAATACTAGGAATTGATGGGAGTTTTATATCTGTTGGAAAAAAAAAAAAACTAAATGATGAATTTTGTTTCATTCTTAAGATTGTCAGTCTGCTTGAAGGAGAGTTTCCCAAATTAAAAACACTTCAGGGTGGCTGGATGTTTTACAAGTCTACAGGTATTTATGTTTTGCATGTTACATATAAACAAAAAATGATTTGTGTGCATTTGCAATAACTTTGCACTTTTGTAAATTAATGAAACTGGTATGTGCTTTGTTGGCGTTAATAATTTAGTAATAAGCTTCATTAGTTTAAACTTTTTAGTCAAGGACATGTTTCTTTGCCATGTTCTAAGATTATGGCATGCCCTACTTCAGTTTTCCAGTGGTAAACAGAGCTTTATAGAACATTTCTGTCCAAAATTTTAGGTGACACATTTATAACAATATTGCTAGCCCAAGAAGGCAACAGTAGTCCTGAATGTGATTCTCAATTGATTTTGCCATTAGGTGGGGGTGGGGGTGGGCGGCGTAAGCTGTCTATAATTCCCACAGATGCTGATGGATACTCAACTCGACTCCTAAAATCAGTGTCAAATAATGGAAAGAACATGCTGTTTGTAGTTCCATTACAGGAACAGCTTTCCACTGAACCATTACCTTATGATTCTGTGGAGTTTGCTAAGATGCCACAGTCCAGCTGTATGAAATGTGGTAAGAAAATACCACTGCCATTGCTGCCCTTACACATTGAAGAGTGTAAAGAAGCTGAGACAGTAAGTCATACAGTATTATGGTTTTATTGTTCTATCAATATTATTTATTTACAATGCCAATGCATTTTGATTACTTTTATTAGGAGTCTTCAAATGATTTGACCATTCTAGATGATGATGTAGACGAAAATGTAATCGAAACTGTTGACCAGCCAAGCCCACTTCACCCCATCTTAGAACCATCATTACAGGTCTTTGATCAAAGCCTATTTCTTGTATTTGAGTATACTCACTATATTTGAATATACCCAATTCGTGGTTCCATAAAGAATGTGTTTGAAGCTATTAAAAATTTGAGACTATTCTTAATATTTTAGAATCTTTTTATGGGGTAGAATATGTATGTTCTTCAACAAATTTGCTACAAACATACATTGTTTAATTTATTTTTACTTTTTACAGATTTGTCCAATTTGCCAGATCTCTTTCCCAACTGATGTCTTGCCTTTTCATGCAAGCATGTGTGGTGAAGGGTAAAGTTATGCTAAAAATTGTAGGGTGACATGCCTTTAATACTAAAGGATTAGTTTGCACAGTTTGTTTTGGTTGTATATATCTCGAGGGAGATGTACAAAGATCAGATGGAATGTAGGGTAAAAAATTAACAAAATAATTTTCTGGTGGACTGTCTTAAATTTAAATTAATGTGTTGGTTTCATAAACTGGGTCAGTAGTAGACATTATTAGATTTGATGTATGTAGCTTTTATAAGCCTTGCTTTGAGAAAATCATTACTGGTGACTTTTGACATTAATGGCTATATACAGTATGTCATTGTAAGTTACATCCAGACTTTGTCTGGCACTAGGGTCTAAGCCTTGTCTATGAAACTGGGCAAATGCTTTTAATATGCATGAACATTTTTGAAGTGGCTTAATGAACAAAATTGAAATTGTTTGTGTCTTGCCTGTTTTAGAGAAAGGACTTTTGGTGACAATGATTCTTCATTCACTTTAAATACAGAAGAATTGCCAGGACCCTCAACTGCACAATCTTCAACATCATTGTCTGCAGGTTAGACACAACACATTTTTTTTTTTTCAAGAGTTCACACTTAGCTGATAATCAATAAAGCGTATTTGGCATGTTGTCCCGGGAGAGAGCCCTGAGCTCGTAATATCCCCGGGGCTCCCTCCCGTTAGAAGGGCGAGAGGGGAATTCGAGGTCAGGTAGGTCTCGAGAACTCCCCTGCTTGTCACCGTGAGAAGTGTAAACTCAGGTTGTATTGGGTGATAATTTGTTTTAGTCGATTGCTATGGTTTATGTTTTTGGACGGTGGGAGGAAACCGGGGAACCCGGGGAAAACCCACGCGAACACGGGGAGAACATGCAAACTCCACACAGAAACACCAACCAGCCCGATGGGTTGGACTAGCGGTGTTCTTACTGTGAGGCAACAGTGCTAGCCACTGGGCCACTGTGTCGCCCGATCAGAAAAAGTGGGAGGATGTAGGGGTGGAAGGGGGGGAGCTTCAAGACGAAGATAACTGGAGTGGAAAACTAAGGTTATTTATAATGCTTCCGTAATCATCTAATAGGGCTTATTACGAAGCTAACAAGGAGCCAGCCGTGTTGATAATAAGCACGTGATCCTCTCGAAATTAGTTTATGAATAAACCACACTTCAAGAGTTCACACTTAGCTGATAATCAATAAAGCGTATTTGGCATGCTGTCCCGGGAGAGAGCCCTGAGCTCGTAATATCCTCGAGCCCGGGGCTCCCTCCCGTTAGAAGGGCGAGAGGGGAATTCGAGGTCAGGTAGGTCTCGAGAACTCCCCAAAAGGCAAAGGTTTTCATCTCGGGACAGCAGCCGCGTATTGAAGTGCCCCCCAAAAGGCGAGAGGTCAGTGCCATATCCGGCTGCTGAATGTGAATTGAAGTGAGATAGGTTACTGCAGGAGAAAAGTTGAAACTGATTCTTAGGAGAGGCTGGGGACTCTGTTGGAGTTGGGTTCGGGGAGGCAGGGTTGGGGAGCCTAACGGAAGAAAGGAGAGTAGCAGAGGGATTTGGTGCTAGAAATAGGAAAGTAGCAGAGTAACTCGACGCTGAAAGAAGAAAAGTAGCGGAGGAACTCAACGCTGGGAAAGGAGAATGTAGTGGGTAGGGGAGAGGGGTTGTAGAGGGGGTGGAGAGAAGAGCGGAAGCATTCGACGCTGTAAGGAAGTAAAGAGGATGCGGAGGAACTCAACGCTGGGAAGAAGAGAGCATGAGATGCGGCGGAACTCGACGCTGGAAAGGTAAAGAAAAGAAACCTATGGGGATCAGAGCTCTGGGTCAACTCCGTGGGAGTTAGAGCTGTAGGATTGGACTACTACAGGAGTCTGGGAAGGGAGGGAGAGGTGGAGACTCCTGTAGGTGGTGGGCTGAGCAGGACTCCGGGGGAGTCAGAACGTGGGAAGACTCCTTGGGAGTCAGATTGGTGAGTGATGTTTTTGAAATATAGAAAGAGTAGCGGAGGAACTCAATGCTGAAAATAGTAAAGTAGCGGAGAAACTCAACGCTGAAGAAAGAAAGTAGCGGAGAAACTCAACGCTGAAAGGGGGATTGGGAGTTAAGGGTGGGGAGAGGAGAGAAGTTGTAAGAGGGGGGAGAGGAAAGAGCGGAAGCATTCGACGCTGGAAGGAAGAGAAAGAGATGCGGAGGAACTCAACGCTAGGGAATATAGGACAGGAGATGCGGAGGAACTCAACGCTAGAAGGTAGGAAAGATGCGTATTTGGCCGGGGCGAGAGAGAGAGGGGAGGGGGGACTCCGTGGGAGTCTTAGCTCTTGGGGTAACTCTGTGGGAGTTAGAGCTGAAAGATTAGGCTCCTACAGGAGTCTAAATGGGGAGGGGGTGGTGGAGACTCCTATAGGAGGTGGGCTGGGCAGGACTCCGGGGGAGTCTAAGCTTAGACTGGAAAGGTAAGAGTAGCGGAATACTCAACGCTAGAAGGAAGTGATAGTAGCGGAGCAACTCGACGCTGAAAAAGAAAAGAAGCGGAGAAACTCGACGCTGGAAAGGGGGTAGGGAGTAAAAGATATTTAGGAGGTGGGGGGAGAGTGGGAGGGGATGGAGGAAAGAGCGGAAGCATTCGACGCTTGAAGGAAGGAAAGGAGTTGCGGAGGAACTCAACGCTTTAGAACATAGAATAGGAGATGCGGAGGAACTCAACGCTAGAAAACAAGAAAGTTGTCGATTGTGGAGGGGGGGGGGGGGGGGGGGGGGTAATTGATTGACTCCGGGGGAGTCAGGCCTTGAATGGTGATACTTAGGCTGAAGAGATGAGAGTAGCGGAAGAACAACACTAGAAGGAAGAGATAGTAGCGGAGCAACTCAACGCTGAAAAGAGAAAAGTAGCGGAGAAACTCGACGCTGGAAAGGGGTAGGGAGTAAAAGATGTTGAGGTGGTGGGGGGAGAGTGGGAGGGGATGGAGGAAAGAGCGGAAGCATTCGACGCTTGAAGGAAGGAATGGAGGTGCGGAGGAACTCAACGCTAGAAAGGAGAAGAAGGAGGTGCGGAGAAACTCGACGCAGGAAGGAAGTGAAGACTGAAAAGATTTTATACTGGTAGCCTTGGGGAAAAAAGTTTTGCTCCTGTTGGGGTCGGGGTTCAGGCACTCTTGGGAGAGAGATAGGGGGAGATTATTTGCTGAACTGGGAGCGCTGAAAGAGGCGGGGGGGATGGGGGGGGTTGGGGAACAGGCAGAATTAAATTTCTGTCCTTGTATTCAAGATAGAGGATGTCGTGAGTGCGAGCTGTGAGGATGAATTGATATCCTCTCCAAATGTATACATGCATCACGCTGAGGCTGTTACGTGTAATTGAGCTAGACGATAATAACGAGTAAACGCTTTTATGGAGGCGTTTAAACTGTTGTGAAGTGTCAATAGTGGTATGTTGAATGGAAGTGTATGTGAGCTTAGGCAGAGCGTCACTGCTGCGACAGTGAAGCGGGGGGGGGAAAGAAGCTCTGCAGCTTCTCTGCTGTTGCAGAGGTGTGGTGGAAGTCAATGTCGGGAGGCGGGTACGCTTTCCCGAAAATGTATAACTGCTGTGCAGTGTTGGGGAGTGGGAAGGAAAGGAGCTGCGCTGTGACAGTGGTGCAATGGGAGAATAAGGCTTGGCTGAGCATCTCTACTGTTGCAGGTACGGTGGTAGTCAGTATTGGAGCATTATAGGTGCTCCCACAAAAATATTAAATATCAGAAGGGATGTGTGGAGATGAAAGTAAGTAGGGGCTCAGGTAGAGTGTCACTGCGGTTGTTGTGATGCTATGGTGAGTGTAGCTCAGCGGAGCGCTACTGCTATTGGATAGGTGCAGTAGTGATTGGTATTGGAGAGTTTTGAATGCTCTCGCAAGAATATTAAATACTGTTAGTAGTGATATGTAGAGAGGAAGTGAATAAGGGCTTAGCTACAGGTGCAATGGGTGAGTATGGCACAGTGGAGCGGTTCTGCTGCTGCAGAGAATCAGTATGGAGACAATGTGTGCTCCTGCAGAAGCATTTACTGCTGTATTAGTGCAGGGCAGTGTGACGAGTGTTATTGGACTTGTAAGTGTATAGAGCTTGCTTAGAGCATCCCTGCTGCAGTAATAGAAAAATTTAGGCAACCCCTAAATAAGTTGGAACTGTGGTGAGTGAAAATGTATGGGTGTATGGGATAGTTTAAGTTGTGCTTACACTTAAAACATTTGAATTGTGTGAGTGGGGGAAGGGATGTCGAAAATGTATATAGGACATGCTTTGCCGAAATAATCGGTTTGCTTGCTTAATGGAGAGAGATAGTGTTCCTCCAGTCAGATCAGATAAGGTGAGGTGGATTGTGGGATTGCAACTGATGGTAATTCAGAGAATCTCAAAACCCGAAGACTAGTGTGAATATGGCATTATGGATGTGGGCTGTATGATTGGAAATGCATCCTTGTGTAGATTGTGATTGCATTTGGAATGGATGTGGAGTGTAATAGGTTGGATGAAGGTCAGCTTCTGGGCCGGCTGTCCTAATGTCTGGAATGAGAAACAAGAAAAAAATCAGAAATTTAATTTACAACATGATACATGTATAGCAGACATGACAAAATTGTTTTAGCTGATATCTAATGCAAGGCATCTTAATAAGAGCATGGACAATTGTGAGCTTCGTTGTCGCAGTCTGCGAGGATGATCGAGGTGGGCATTTGTTCCCCCGCAGGATAGCAGGTGGATGCAGAGCTGGGGATATGGGGTGTAGCTTGTCTGGTGGTCCTAGAAATTCTTCTTGAAGATTTATTTAAATGTCCTATTCATGCAGTCAAGCGAAAAGTTAGTTTCTTTACCATTTTCACCTCCAGCCGGCGTGCCATTATAAGTTACATATGGCACTGTATATGCAAGTATGGGTCATTGACGTATTACGATTGGACTTTTGTGTTAAATTCTCACTGGTTGGGTAGTAGTCTTTACAGAAGTTAAATGCTATCAGATCTGGCAGAGGTTTTTTATTTATTTTATTTATTTATTATTTTATTATTATTTATTATTATTATTATTATTATTATTAATTTATTCATTTATTATTATTATTATTATTAGTCAATTTATTTATTTATTATATCAAATCCCAACATCAAACGCTTAATTCACTACTTAGTGGAAACTGTATGAATGGAATGTTTGTTATGGGCTTTACTTAATTTGTTTAAATACATGTTAGGAATCTTAACTTCTAAAATTCTTAATCTTAACTTAATTTGCAAGCATGTCTGTCTCAGTTCATTCATGAGTCTTTTATGGCTGGGTTCATTCATGAATTGTTGAGAGGGCGGAACCATATCGAGTTTTAAAAGCGCATTGGATGAGGGCGCTGCTCCTTCGCTATTGGCTCGATGGGGCGTCAATCAAGATCGGAGGCCAAGTTTGTTTACCAGTGTTGTGTGAAGACACTGCGGCACACCAGCGACTAGTTTGGATGATAACAGCGCGGTCCATCGACGTATCAATATGTCGTGGATTAATGTCGTGATCTTTGCAGTGATTTACTTATGGATTTGTGGACGGGCTTGAAGGGTGAGTTCTTATGAATCTTCTAATCACGCAAGTCTTGTTTTTAAAAGATTTGTAAATAGGTTTAATCTTTGATGGAGATTAGTTGTTTCCGCAATGCTTCCCCTTAAAAGCGTACTATACGTTACCGAGGGTGCACCGCTAGGAAGCAGTGAGTTAGGCTTTTGCGATGTTTTGGATCGTCGACGCCTAGAGAGTTTAGGTGGAGTTGTGGACTGCGTTTGCGTGAGGCAGTTTGAAGTGGAGATGGAAGAGCTGGTGGGCAGCACCGGCGTTTTTGCGGGAATTCAGGCTCGATTTTGGCGAGGCTGTGGCTGAATTCTCAGGGAGAGTGGAGCTCTGGCTGGAGTTGTTGTTTGTTGTTGTTGTTGTTGTTGTGTGTTCTTCCGTATCGATAGGTTAAATGGTGCGATGCTGGAGCGTTTTGTAGCGGGAAGCGAGCTTCAAGACAAAGATAACTGGAGTGGAAAACTCAGGTTATTTATAATGCTTCTGTAATCATCTAATAGGGCTGATTACGGAGCTAACAAGGAGCCAGCCGTGTTGATTATAAGCACGTGATCCTCTCGAAATTAGTTTATGAATAAACCACACTTAAATTCAATCTAATCACTTTTATTGTCACATCAGCAGCAACACGTGTGCTATGATGAGTGAAAAGCTTAGGTGCTGGCTCCAGGCAGTACAAAATACAAATAGTGCAAATACAACGACAGTGCAAAATACAGACAGTGCAAATAAAATGACACAACAACAATGTAAAATTGACAGCGATATATACAATGAATAGGTGTCCACATAGTTGTAGGCAGTATTGTTTCAAGAATGGATTTTTTAAAGTGCAGTGCATGCTACATATTGATGGTGTGCAGTGAGGGGTATGAAAGAGTCTGCGTGGGGTGTGTTAAGTGTTCATCAGCCTTATAGTCTGAGGTAAGAAACTTTCCTTCAGCCAGCTAGTGCGTGACTGGATGCTGCGGAACCGTCTGCCGGAGGGTAGCGGAAAGAAAAGTCTATGGCTTGGGTGGTTGGAGTTGCTGATAATTCTCTTGGCTTTCCTCATGCACCGTCTGGTGTAGATGTCCTGAAGGGAGGGCAGCTCACCTCCTACTATGCGTCCAGCAGTTTGCACAATCCTATGCAGGCCTTTGTGATTGCTGCTGGTGCTATTTCCATACCAGGTGGTGATACAGCCAGACAGGATGCTCTCCACAATGCAGGTGTAGAATAAGCGGTGAATGTGAGGGCTTATTCCAAACCTCTTGAGACACCTGAGGAAGAAGAGGCATTGTTGTGCCTTCCTCAGCACTGCGTCTGTGTGAGCAGTCCATGTCAAATCCTCAGCGATGTGTATACCAAGAAACTTGAAAGTTCTGACTCTCTCCATTGATGTCCCGTTGATGGGGATGGGGGTATGTTCTCTCGTCTCTCTCCTGAATTTCACCACCAGTTACTTGGTTTTGCTGATGCTCAACATCAGGTGGTTTTCCTGAAACCACTGCTTCAGCGTTTGCACGTCCTCTCTGTAGGCCGTCTCATCAATATCTGTGATTAGGCCCTCCACCGTTTAGTGTTCTTACGGGTGCTGGAAATCCTGGAAAATGCTTGATTTTTAATATAGTGTTTTCAAGGTTAGAAAAGAGCTTGAAGTTTGAACAAAGTGCTTGAACCTGCTTGAAATTGAAGTTGCAGTACGCTAAATTACAACCGTTGTGGTCGCATATGCACCTGAATTTTTTTCTATGCGAGCTTCACGCAGAATGTATTTTTGCACTTAAAAACGCCAAACGCAGCGCTCAGGAACAGTTTTCATGTCAACTTGCTGCAGTAAACAAAACCCACAATGCCCGCCCCACCGCTCTTCTGATTGGCCCACTGCTCTTGCAATGAACGCGAACGCATTGGTCAGTATAAGCTGTCAATCAGTTCAGATGACAGAGAGATACTGCCACAAAAATGTAAAGGTCTGGATCAGAGAGAATGAAAATAACACTGACAGATTTAGTTTTCCACCACCTAATGTTAGAAATAGTGGCACATCTGATCAGCGATCATGTGGTGAATGTTAATTCACCATTTACACTTTTTGAAGAGTGGATAAAAGACTTCTGGTGGGTTAAAAGTCTGCTATGAAAATGACTAAAGTCATTCACTGCAAAGCCTGAGGTAAGTTACGGAGTTTGCAAGTAACCGTGTTTGCCACACATTTTAAGCACAAGATGTTTTGTTTAATCCTTCATTTAATAGTCATGATGTTGTCAGTCATGCAACTGCAGCCCATACTCTGTCGTAAAAGAGCTTGCATTCAGATTAAAATAATATTGCAGCTCATGAAAAGACGGTTACTATCAGGGCTTAACATTAACATCGCCAACCTGCCAAATGCTGGTAAATTTCAGCTTTGGCGGGTTAGACAGATACCTCCACTAGCCACTTTGGCTAGTTGAAAATAATTTTTAAATTGTGGTTTTCTTAAAGCAGGATTTGACTATAAGGATGACCCAATATGCGTGCAAATGCAATTTTAGAATCAAGAAACAGCACGACTGACAAAAAAAATAATTGCGTTCACACTAGCAATAGAAAGCAGGTGAATACCGAATGAGAGAATGATCACTCCCGCTAACAGCTGATGTGATGCGTACGAATGTTTAACAATTGAGTCAGAACATACCTTCAAAAGCTCAAGCGTTGGAGCAGGGCTTGTGCTTTATTTGGACCCGGGTCTTCTGCAAGGGCTCGTCCGGGATTTGAACTAAAGTGGGGAACTAAAGTGGGAACATTTCACATAGCATCAGAAGCATCAGATGGTCAGAAATCATTATCTAACAGTTGTCTCAGAACACACCTTTAGAAGCTCAAGCGTTGAAGCAGAGCCTGTGCCTCATTTGGATCCCGACTTTTTCTGCCCATAAAAAGAGTCGCAGCCCCAGACCGACAAGTTGAGTCACTTGTTTGCTTATAAAATGTTTTTTTTTTTTTTAATCCAGTAGCTTCAGTGAGGTAAATTGATCTTATCCATTACACAGATTTAAGCTGCATGGCAAAAACACACATAACATTGCTAATGCTTGCAAACTGGCATTAAAACAGGCTTCTGTGAACATCAACTGGAAGGGCTCGTCTGGGATTTGAACGCAAGACATCTGACACCTCAAGCGAGAATCATACCCCTAGACCAACAAGCCACAAAAGATTGAATATTTCACAAGGCATCAGAAGCAGCAGATGGTCATGAATCCTTATTTAATAATTGAGTCAGAAACATACCTTCAAAAGCTTAAGCATTGAAGCAGGTGGAACCCAGATCCTAAATCTAGGTCACTAATAATCATTTTAGAAAGTATTATTTTTATTATTTATTTATATTATTTTATTATTAATACTTTAATAATAAGTGAATAAAAAGCAGAAAGATCGCTGTGTAATTAAAGGTATTAACAAATATTTTCGTACCTGATCTTGATTGGAGAAGTGAGCAGTTAGCTCCGCCCCCGCACATGCGGACGAAAAGCACAAGCAGATAGTGCCAACAAGCAAACGAGAGCTAGAGAGGTAGCGAGTTGACAAGCAACCGAGAACTAGAGATATAGTGCTAACAAACAACCGAGAACTAGAGAGATATTGAGTTAACAAGCAGTGAGAGCTGGAGACCTAACGAGCACACGAGAGCTAACGAGCAAGTGAGAGCTGGAGAGCTAACGAGCAGACGAGAGCTAGTGATCTAACAACCAGTTTATAGTACATCAATAGAAAACTGACTAAATAGACTTGATTCAACTTTATCCTTCACTAATTACTGTCTTTGGCCGTTTTTTTTTTTTTGTGTGTGTGTTTTTTGTCCTCCTCACTACTGCCGGTGTTGTTCTTGGTTGAGAACGGTCATCCTGAGATCGTCCTGGCTGAATATTCATATTCTGGTCTGGACTGGTGAGCCATCCCACTGATACGTGCCTGAACTGGGTAAAAGAGAGTGAAATCTGATAATCTGGTAGGACCAAACTAATTTGTTAAGAGAGTTGTTTTTTTTTTCCTCTCCTCGTGTTTTCTACAAGGATATTTTTCATGGAAACAATTTAAATATTTTTTCCTTGGACTGTTTATTTTTTTTCGTCCAAATTTTTGAAAGGAGAAATTTAACTGGACACTTTGGCTTCAAACAGAGACTTTATATTAAAAGTTCATCTTTACTTTTAACAAAGACTTTGTTTTTGCAATCTGAAATTACAATTTAGGGATTGTTTGGAACTTTGAAACTGGACTTTGCATTTATGTTTATAGCAGTTTGTTGTTGTTGAATTTACTATTCACATTCTCTGTTGTATTATACTGTTTTATATTGGTTTTATTTGTTTTCTTTCTTTTAAATCTCAAAAGTGCATTAAGCAAAACAATACAACATATTTTGCATCAGTTTGTTTTGTGAATTTATATGATTCATTTATTAATCTTAAAATTAGATTACACTATTATCACTATAAGTATTGTTCTTTTGCTCCAGTGAGTCGAATCCTACCTTTAAATTCTGGTCCAAAAAGAATTCTAATAGTTAGCGTTGGTCTCCATTATAAAAATACACTAGTCAACATATATAATAGGAGCCATACAAGGGCAGTGTTACACAGGGCTTTTGCTTCATTTGCACCTGGGACCTCTCGCACCCTAAGCGAGAATCATACCCCTAGACCAACAAGCCACTGCAAAACAGCAACTTTACAAGGCAACACTATATGCTGACAAACCGGAATTCTCAGAAAAAGGCCTCTGTGTAAGCCACAACGCCCTTTCAAAACAGCAGACAACTGTAAAGGCTTAACCGAAATTTGAACCTGGGATTTCTCACAGCATGAAAGAGAATCATACTCCTAGACCAGCCAACCACTATGCAAGAAATGTTTTATGTGGCGACACTGTCTGCTGACAAACTGGAATTCTTCAAAAGACGTTTTTATGAAAGCCATAATGCCCTGTAAAACACAGGACATCTGCAAGGGTTTGTCTGGGATTTGAACCCAGGACCTCTCGCACCCAAAGCAAGAATCATAGCCCTTGACCAACGAGCCACTAAAGTGTGAACATTTCACATGGCATCAGAAGCATCAGATGGTCAGAAATCCTTATCTAACAATCAAGTCAGAATATACCTTAAGAAGCTCAAGTGTTGAAGCAGGGCTTGTGCCTCATGTGGACCCGGGACTTCTCCTGCTCAAAAAAAGTCGCAGCCCTAGACCGACAAGTTGAGTCACTTGTTTGCTTATACTTTTTTTTTTTTTTTTTTTTTTTAAATCCAGTAGCTTCAGTGAGGTAAATTTATCTTATCTATTACACAGATTTAAGCTGCATGGCAAAAACACACATACCATTATGTAAGTAATTGGTGTAAGAGGATCGTAATAGCATGAAATAGCTATCTCAGCACATAGTATCCGAACCACTCACTAATTAGTGACAGGAATGTTTATGTCGCGACACTATCTGCTGACAAACTGGAATTCTTCAAAAGAAGATTGAAATAGGTCTCATTCATTTCATTTGCAAAGAAAGAAGGAAAACAGTTCCACCAAGATTTGAGCTCGGATCACTGCATTCTAAATCCAGAGTGCTAACCATTATACCATGACACAATACCTTCATTAAAGGATATCTTATGCTTGCAATCTGGCATTGAAACAGGCTCCTGGAAAAACCATGATGGCATCTCAAAACAACAAAGAACTGCAAGTGCTTGTCCCAGATTTGAACCCAGGACCTCTCGCATCCAAAGCGAGAATCATACCCCTATATCAACGAGCCACAAAAGCCTGAATATTTTAGATGGCATCGGAAGCAGCAGACGGTAATAAATCCTTATTTAACAATTGAGCCAGAACATACCTTCCAAAGCTCAAGCAGGGATTGTGCTTCATTTGGACCCGGGACTTCTGCAAGACTTATATGGGTATTTGATCCCAGGACCTCTTGCACCCAGACTTTACTTGGCAACACTATTTGCTGACAAACCAGCATTCTCAGAAAAAAGGCCTCTGTGTAAGCCACAACGCCCTTACAAAACAGCAGACAACTGTAAGGGCTCAACCAAAATTTAAACCTGGGATTTCTCACAGCATGAACGAGAATCATGCTCCTAGACCAGCAAGCTACTATGCAAGGAATGTTTTATGTGGTGACACTTTCTGCTGAAAAACTGGAATTCTTCAAAAGACGTTTTTATGAAAGCCAAAATGCCCTGTAAAACAACAGAGAATTGTAAAGGCTCATCAGGGACTTGAACCCGGGACTTCTCGCACCCGAAGCGAGAATCATTCCCCCAGACCAACGATCCAGCAAAGCTTCTACATTTTACATGGCATCAGAAGCAGCAGATGGTCATAAATCCTTATTTAACAGTTGAGTCAGAACATACCTTCAAAAGCTCAAGCATTGAAGCAGGGATTGTTCTTTATTTGGACCCAGGACTTCTGCAAGGGCTCATCCAGGATTTGAATCCAGGACCTCTCGCACCCTAAGCGAGATTCATATCCCTAGACCAACGAGCCATTGAATGCAACAATTTTACTGTGTAAGCCACAACACCCTTACAAAACAGCAGACAAGTGTAGGGGCTCAACCAAAATTTGAACTTGGGATTTCTCACGGCATGAACGAGAATCATGCTCCTAGACCAGCAAGCTACTATGCAAGGAATGTTTATGTCGCGACACTATCTGGTGACAAACTGAAATTCTTCAAAAGAAGATTGAAATAGGTCTCATTCATTTCATTGATTTGAAGCTGCAAGTTCCACCAAGATTTGAGCTTGGATCACTGGATTCAAAGTCCAGAGTGCAAACCATTACACCATGGAACCAAGACCTTCATTAGATGACATCTAATGCTTGCAAACTGGCATTGAAACAGGCCTCTGTGAACACTAAGATGTCCCTCTAAACAACAGGGAACTGCAAGGGCTTATCCGGGATTTGAACCCAGGACCTCACGCAACTAAAGCAAGAATCATACCCCTAGACCAGGGGTGTCCAAACGTTTTGGGCCGAGGGCCAGATGCAAAAAAAAAAAAAAAAAAAAAAAACTTTGTCCCGGGCCAAATTTTACATTCATCACACAGACACGCGTAAATATATGTATATATATATATATATATATATATATATATATATATATATATATATATATATATATATATATATATATATATATATGAGCAATATCACACGAGTAGCAGTGCTACGAGTGTGATATTGCGTTTATACAACACTTTGACGGCATAATTGTGTATAAACAAAATCACAGAGATTTTCAAAAACCCTTTTGTATGTGGAACTACTTTCTTCCACATTGGATTCAAATCATAAGCTGTCAGTTAAACAGCTGAGCAAGCAACTTTTAAACTTTAGATCTGTAGTGTCTGCTTTTTGCTGGCTGTATGTGGGCGGAGTAATATACAAAGGGTAAAGAGGCTGTAGGAGTTCTGATATTGCAGAATATTGCACGACTATCAGCCAATCAGATTTGAGAACCAGACAGAACTGTTGTATATATATATATATATATATATATATATATATATATTGTTACGTCCTTTTAGATGTTAAAAGGAGTATTGTCGGAGCGCGTTTCTTTCTCAGCACCTTTAAAACTTTTCAAATCGACCGAAACAGGATTTTTCTCAGTAAACAAAGGTGGCAAAAATGAATCAGATAATATTATTTCTTCTCCAATTCTGCGTTTTTGGGCACGAGTGACTACATTCGCTGAAAATACTTCTGGAAACGTGTTAGAAATGTCATCAGCAGGGATAAAACAATCAGGTTTATCAACCACTTCAGGCAAAGATGAAACTTTATCCCCGGCCAAGTCATTTCCGAGAATAAACGCAACACCTTTGACAGGAAAGGAAGGACGTACACCAACTTTGACAAAACCTGAAATCAAATCACACTGCAAGTGAATTCGATGCAAAGGCACCGTTAAAACACCCATCTCAATTCCCTGAACTAGAATGTTGGATCCACAGTAAGTCTGATCAGATAAAGGAAGTGCATCAGAAATTAAAAACGAGTGAAGTGCGCCAGTGTCCCTCAAGATTTTAATTTCTTTCTGCTCTTCAGTATTTCCATTCACAGAAATCAGCCCCTTCATTAAAAATGGCTTAAAGCCAGCGTCAATTTCATTTTCACTAGAGTCAAGTTCAGACAAAGTTTTCACAAAAGCTGCTGGTTTCATTTGCCCTTGCTGATTTTTTCGTTTAAGCACTAAACATTCGGAAATTAAATGTCCGATTTTGTGGCAGTAAAAACACTCTCTAATCTCTTTATTCGTTGGTGAACTACTTTTTGGACGTGCGGAATTTTGAGCCGTGAAGGAACTCAATGTCTTGTCAGGTCGGGGTACAGAAAACACGCTCTTGTGCGTTAACACATACTCATCCGCAAGAGTTGCGGCTTGTGACAAAGTCGTGACTTTCTGTTCATTAAGATATGTGACAATTCTCTCAGGCAGGCAATTTTTAAAATCCTCCAGAAGCATCAATTCTCGCAGCGCATTAAAATCTCTCACATTGTTAGCAGCCAACCATTTATCAAAAAGAACTCCCTTGTCACGGGCAAATTCTACGAATGTTTGCTGTGCATTTTTCTTTTGGTTTCTAAAACGTTGTCGATATGCTTCAGGCACTAACTCATATGCGCGGAGAACAGCGCTCTTAACTGAATCATATTTCAAACTCTCCTCCAAAGTTAAAGCAGAACAAACTTCCTGTGCCTTACCGACTAATCTACACTGTAGCAAAAGACACCAAACTTCTTTAGGCCAATGAAGTGCGGCAGCCACACGCTCAAACACAGCAAAATAGGAATCCACTTCGGATTCTCTGAAGTGAGGCACTAAAGCAATATGCTTACTAATATCAAAAGCACTAGACGAAACATCACTCAAAAAACTTGCCGAATTATCATTAGCAGCAGGACTTACAGGATTTAACTGTACAGATCGGCCAGAACCAACCTTCATCGAGTCTAACTCGAGCTGTCTAAGTTTTACCTGTGTCTCCGCGTCGATTTCCAATTTACGGATATCCAGGCGCAGCTTCATCTCGGCGTGGCGCGTCTCAGCTCGCTCTTGAGCTTCAATCTGCATGCGAGCCAGGCGGACCTTTAGCCTCGCATCACCCCCAGACTCAAGTGAAGTCGGGGAAAATGGATGGAAGGGCGGCAAGCCAGTCTTTGCCTCGGTCTCCACCTCGGCATACTCACCCGTCTCCTTCTCCGCATCCACTAAATTATCAGAACTGTGTTCTACAGCCTCTGCACCAGCCTTATCGCCATCCGCATCAGGTAAATTTAAAATTTTGTGTTTAATCAAGTGCTTTAAACCTCGTCTTTAATAAGGCGCTTTAAAGACTGCCTCACAACAGGAATGCGATAGTGTTCACCTATCTGCAATAAATCGTCTTTCCTACATCGCTCAAAAACTTCCAATATCGGATTAGCAACAAATGTTTCTAAATCAAAAGTACTCATTGTCTAAATTCTCACAAATAGCCTACTTACTTACAAAAGACCAAAATTGCAAAGAGAGAAAATGATACTATTTCACTGTCACAGTTTTTCTCCTTTTTTCTCTACACCATCCGAGTACACACACACACAAAACTATTATCCGGGACTAAATTAAGATTTTAAATAATTTAAATAGATCGCGGATGAGCCCCCAATTATATGTTACGTCCTTTTAGATGTTAATATTAAACTAGGAGTAGATGACAATAACATACATTAGTTTAATGTGTGTGACAAGCGGATGGAGAAAGAAATAAACTGAATCAAATAATCACTGCAATTATTTATTGCCCATATATCCCATGAAAACCAGTGAAAATATATTATACAGTGAAAGGAAAATATTTACAATGATTAAATAATGAATTACCTGGGGGGAGAGGAAGTAGTTGAATGTGCTTAAATCAAAGAAATAAATATAACAAAACTCAGTAACTGTTTTCACCAAACTAAACTAAATATGAAAAGAAAAGCATGAAAAGAAACATCTTCAACGTACCAAACGTCTTAACTAAACTGCTCTAACTAAAAACAAAACATACAGAAAACAGCACATTCTCCTGAACCTAATGAACTAATACAAAATATCAATCTGAGTGTTGTATATGTATATCGCGCGACTTACTCACTCCTACACCTCTCCGAGGCATCACTCAAACATGTCAGTTAACTGGACAATTTCACAAACATTGTTAAATCGCAAACTTTAGACAAGAGCATTAAACAAGCAAAACACATTCTCTCAGACTAGCCTTCGCAAGAGAGACTGTCCTCACAGAGACCCACAGAAAGAATAAGAGCGAGAAGTGGCGAGAAGGAAAGAGACAGAGAGAGAGAGATCGCCATTGCAGTTTGGGCTCGGCTTTTAAACGCTACGCCAACCAGCGATTGGTGGCGCAAACCCAGCGTCAGCGGCCAACGTCATCAGCACGAAATGCGGATCCTCCAATGCCGTTCGTACCTGTAACACATGCATGAAACGACACACCCACATACAAACGAACGCACACACTTATCCAAAATACGTTCTGCAAGGGAACGTTACAGCAACCATTCAGTGTTTACATTTAAAATGTATTTAATTTGGAAGAATAGGGGAATTTCTTCTGCATGGACATAGTCAACTATGAATACATCTTTTAATGCATACCTCACACTATCAACAGTCACATTTGAAACGCGCTGAATGTTGAAATGTTCCATAGAGTGTATGTTTGTGAGAATTGTCTGTAGGTCTAATGGGAGTGATGATAACGGAGTCTCTATACTCCTACCTACTACCTACACTGTTAACCCTTACTGTAGATTATGCAGTAAATAACTGTAAAATAGCCAGTGTTTTGCTGTAATAAAAGGAAACAGTATTTGTAAAAAGGAAAGCAGGATTTGTATGAAATTTTGTAGTGCAAAGAATAAATTACAGTAATTTACATTATGTACTCATTACAGATAGTTACTGTGATAATAAATGGTAAATTACTGCTCAACCATTATTACCCCATGTACTCTGATGCTTTATGTTGATATATATATTGATATATATATATATATATATATATATATATATATATATATATATATATATATATATATATATATATATATATATATATATATATATTTACTGTTCAGTTTCGGTATGTGAATGGTCAGTATTGAGGAGAAAGTGAGACAATGCATTGATGATAAGCTAAATTTCTCTGCAGCCATCTCTGTGTTTTCTTTGGTTCCTTTAATGTTTTTAACATTGAGTATCAGGAGTCAACCAATGTCAATGTCACAGAGCTAATTAAAAAGTAAAGATATCGACGAGATGCATTTAAAGGCAAAAATATTCACACAAAGCAACCAAACTATCACAATCATTTTTATAACTTTGTTTACTTTTCTATAATTAATCTAATTTGCCTAGTTTAGCCTATAGTTAAGCTTTTAAATTGCACTTTAAGCTGAGTATTAGTATTTTGCTAAATAACTAGTAAAAATGTGTTATTTAAAAAATATCTTAAACAGCATGTACATACATTTTTGCAGAGACTCAATGAATTTGTTTGAAAACTTCAAATGAAGTAGGTAAAAGTGGCATTAACAGTATAGTATAAAGGCTTTCCTAAATAAATGTATTAATCAGGTTATTTGTTTTTTTTTTAATTATTATTATTACTACAGGTTTGGAACAACATGAGGATCAGATTATTTATTTATTTTTTTGCTTTGGATGAAGTTTTTATATATTTTTTGTTTTTATTCAATGATATGTGCATGATTGTGATAAATGTAGGCAATTCCTAAATGTCAAACTCCTGAAGGGCCGCAGCCCAGCAGAATTTAGTTCCAGCCCTGCTTCAACACACTACCTTTAGATTTAGTTTGATCAGGTGTGTTTAATTAGTATAACTGCACTGTTACTCTGTTGTATGTGCAGTAAATAACTGTAAAATAGCAAGTGTTTTGCTGTAATAAAAGGAAACATTTATTATTTATTAACACATATTATTTTACTATAAAAGGAGTAGACTTTGTATGAAATTGTGTAGTGCAAAGAATAAATTCCAGTAATTTACTTTATGTACTCATTACAGATAGTAACTGACAATAAATAGCAAATTACTGTTCAACCATTACTGTCCCATCTTCTCTGATTTTTTATGTTGCTATTTATAGAGATGTGCATTTTAAAGGCAGAAAATAATGATTTAGGCATCACCACACACTCCCACAGATTGTCTGTCTTATTCTAAACACAAAGGTGTTAGAAAGAGTTTTCAGAAAATGCCGGCCCTTTAAGGGAGCCAGGTGTTTGATTTGTTTACTGCTGAGTGTGCTCTATTCTCTGTCCATCAATTCAGATGTAGAGTCTGATATGTTTTAGGCTTTAAATAAGAATCTACAATGAGTAAGTAAAATGTGTTCAAATGTTTTTGAGGGTTTCTAAAATAAGGCTGTGTTTTAACTTATATTGCTGTTATCTTGAACTGTGTACTTGAAAGCTACATTATTAGCTAGTTAGCCTCTCCTTATATAACTTTTAACATTACTTTTGTTTAAGTATATGTATTTATTGGATATTGCATACGGCCATATTGTACAGATGCTAACAGTTGTATGTATCTTTCTGGCAACTAAGCCAAATTTAAATTCCATCATCTCAGTAAGGTAACATGTGCACATCATCACAGGGAATCACAAAAACATGATACACATAGCCATCTACACACAAAAGGTCCACTGTCCGGTCCCAGGTTGTGAGTTTGTTGCTAAGTATTTTTCAGAGCAGTGTTTATGAATTTATATTAGAAACAATAAAAAAGTTTGTTGTCATGAGATAATTATAACAATAAAGGATTGGATCTTTTGGTTTTTCGGTGTTGCCAACTTTATTTTTATTTTTTATAATTATTTTAAACTTTTTATTGAGATTTGACACAGTTTTTAATTATTTAAAACTTTAAAATAATTATTTTGTGTTTTTTGCTGTTCATTTGCTGATCTACCTTCATGCAGATTTCAGTTTTTATCCATATCAAACACACCTAAATCAATTAATTAGGACCTGAACACCACGTAATAATTACAGGCAGGTGTGTTTGATATGGGTAGCAACTGAAATCTGCAGGAAGATAGATATACAGGAACAGGATTGAGCACCCCTGCTATATACCATGGGGGTCAAACTCCAAGTTCCTGGAGAACTGCAGCAGCAGAGTTTAGCTCCCACCCTGCTTCAACATTACCTGTAGATTTCTAACAAGCCTTAATTAGTTTGATCAGGTGTGTTTAATTAGAGTTACAGCTTAAAGTCCCGGTCACACTGAACTTTACTCCCTACAGACTTCCATTCATACGCATGTGAGTACTGCTGACCTGGAATGATAGCTCATGTGCCATTTCATAATTCGCAGCATTGAAAAGTTCAAGCTTGGAGAACGCTGACATGCAAAATCACATCATGTGATTGCTTGATACCAATCAAAGATCAAAACATGACCTCTCTGGCTTGCTTTTTCAATCTCTAATTATTTTGTTTAATTCCACTACTCGCTTTGTTTAATTCCACTTCGCAGTGCAGTATGACAGAATTTTGCATGCTTAAAGGTTAATGTGACCGCAGCCTTACTGTGCAGACCTGTTATATGCAAGACAATATTTATATCTGCTGATTTCTTAATTTTGTTATACTTTTTCTGTTATTTATTTGTTTGGTGCCAAAACAATAAAATAAATTTGTCTGAAAAATGTTATGCCTTCTATTTTTAAATAACAGCTAAGAATACTAATTAATTTTAGTAACACTACAATAACTATATATGACATACTATTAATGTGTGTGCAGTATAATGCTGTGATTTGTAACACTACAATACAGTAATTAACTGTACACAGTTTCCAGTTAGTTACCACTGCTGCTCTATTACAGTAATTGACTGGCAACACTTGTGACGGTGGTTGTTTGTAATAAATAAATCTTATATACAGTTTATAATAAGAAAAAAAAAATAATTCAAATCTCAAAAACTGAACTCTGCGGGATTCGAACACGGGACCTCCTGCACCGCAGCCGAACGCTCAACCGCTGGTCCACGTGGGTACTGCACTAGCTGACTTTCACACGTCCCTTAATCCCACTGCCAGCGGACCTCAAACAAAAAAAAAAATAAATAGTTACCAGAATTAATAAATCTTTGGGCGCCAGACAAGATTAACTTGCCAAAAATTAAATTAAAACCCTGGATAGCCGCGGCAAACACTCAACCACCATACACACAAAGAGAAGAAAATAAAGATAACCCAACACACACTTTAAATTAAATTAACTGGTATATTTTTAACAAGCAGTACAACAAAAAGGTTTTCTAAATCAAAATATATACTTTTAATCACTGTTCAGTCATAGATCATAGTCAAAATTAGCACTTCTTAGGTAACAAAAGGAAACATCAAACAAACAATTCAAACACTTCAATAATAATGTTTAGATAACCCAAAAGAAAACAAACAAACAAACAAACAAACAATAATAATGTGTGGCTGATCGACTGGAAACAAGAGAGGGAAAAAATGTAAAGAAAGCCTATGTGATAATGTTGTAATGTGTGTGTGGAATGTGTGGGTGTATGAATGGATGCAAATGGACAAAAGTTACTGACCCAGGGACACCGAAGCCGTTCTGCACAGGTCCACTTTTTCCATCGAGAATTTCAGACCCCTCGCACACAATACTTAGAGATCGCCTGGTCACCACGTCCACGAATTGCTTCCACCCCTCAGTTTTTTCCTCACACAGTCATTGAAACCAACAAGCTCTCCACCTTACACCGTTCTTCTCCTCCTTCTCCAATTCTTGCCACCAAATACCCGACACCAAAACAACAAGAAGCCCCTTCTCTGGCCTTTTCTCCCTCTTTTATAATCTCCGATTGTTTACCTGCCCTTCCGCTTCCTTCCGACCCCCGGAAGTATTGTCTGGAAGCGATAGGAAGGACCGGTCGGAGCAGCGCCCCCTAGTGGCACTTGAGAAAAATAAACATTAAAGCATCCATCTCGCCACACTCTCCCCCCCTTCGTGAGAACAACCCATGTTGTTCAATGCTCACGAGGATTTACCTTTTTAAAATCTTTTTTGATCCTGCTGTGGGAGGATCTTTGTGCAATTTTTCTCCCTTGCTTCCAGCTCCTCTGCCGTGGGGAAACATGGTTTGAGATTACACACATGAACATTTCTCACATCCTCACCAGTGTCTTCAAGAGATACCTGGTAGTTCACAGGACCTAGTTGCTGGATAATGCGGTATGGTCCTTTCCACTTTGGAGCTAGTTTAGCACTGAAGTGATGTTGTGCACTAGAGATGGGAAAATTACGGACCCATACACGCTCTCTTTCTCTGAAGAACACATCTCTCCTGTTCTTGTCATAGCTCCTTAACTGCCGTTTTTGAGCCTTTGTGTAATTTTCTTTGGCTTGCCTTTGTAACTGTGTTATTTTGTGTACCATGTCGTATGCAGGCTTGGTTGGTGAGAGATCACGTCTGTGCAGCAGTTTATCCATGGGACTGTGGATTTTCCGACCTAGGTGAAGTTCGGCAGGCGTCATCCCAATGGATTCCTGTATTGCAGAATTTAAAGCAAAACGTAACTCTGGTAAGTATGTATCCCAGGTCTTGTGGTTGTCCTCCACAAACCCTGCAATCATAGACTTCAGAGTGCGATTCACTCTTTCTGTCATGTTGGTCTGTGGGTGATAAGCAGTGGTAAGTTTTGGAGTGATGTTCCATTTTCCACACAGCTCTGTGAATAAAGAAGAAACAAACTGCGCTCCTCTGTCTGACAATATGAAGTCAGGGACTCCCCACCGAGTCAACATTTCTTGTCTTAGTATGGTGGCAATGGTCTGTGCTGTGGCATGCCGCATGGGAAACAGTTCAACCCATTTGGAGAAATAGTCGACAAATACGAGTAAGTACTCATTTTGTTTTCCAGACTTCGGCATTGGACCCATTATATCCACTCCCCACATCTCATTTGGTCGTGATGTTGTAACTTGTTGTAACTTGCCAGCAGGTTTCCGGTTGTCCCATTTGGTGACTTGACATTTGGCACAATTTTTGACATATTTTTTTGTGTCTGTCCACATTCCTGGCCAATAAGCAACATCTTGTATTCGCTTGTACGTCTTGTAAATTCCCAAGTGTCCGCTTAAGGGAGTATCATGGTACCATTCCAGTACTGTTGGTCTAAGAGTAGATGGAATGACTACTTTGTAGTGAACAGTTTCATCTGCTAGGTGGGTGATGTGATACAGCTTGTCTTCCAACACAGTGTACTGGGCTTGTTCCTGTTGCTCATTTTTGGCCAGAGCTTGAAAGATCTTCATAATGTCTGTGTCTTGATGTTGTTCCTCCCAGATGGTTTGTGGGGTGACAGGGAATTCAGGCAGATCCTTTTCCGTGGTGTACAAGTTACAGCCTGGCATGGAATACATACGGGACAACGCATCAGGAGCAACATTCAGCCGTCCTTTTCTGTACTCGATCACAAAATCATAGCGTTGCAAGCGCAAGGCCCATCTCATGAGTCGACTGGCTGGTTTGGTGGAATTCATGACCCATTGCAGAGCGGAATGGTCTGTAACCACTGTAAACATTCTAGGTTCCAGGTAGTGTTGCCACTTGTCTAAAGCCCACACCACAGCCAGACACTCTTTCTCCGTGGTGGAGTAATTCACTTCTGCCTTAGTCAAGGTTCTACTGGCATAAGCAATTACTTCTTCGCCACCCTGCTCTTTACGCTGGGTCAAAACAGCCCCTAGTCCTGAGTCACTGGCATCAGTATACACAGTAAAAGGTATGTTAAGATCTGGATGGCCCAGGATGGGAGGTGTGGTAAGACAGAACTTTAGATTCTCAAATGCTTGCTGGCATAGTGAATCCCACTTGAATTGTCGTCCTTTCTTTTTCAGATTATTCAGTGGTTCAGCAATGCGTGAAAAATTTGGTACAAAACGGTGATACCATCCTGCCAGTCCTAAGAATCGCTGAACATCCTTAAGGTTTTGTGGGACTGGGTAAGCGTGAATGACCTCTACCTTCTTGGGGTCAGCTGCAACTCCTTGGTGACTCACTACGTGTCCTAGAAAGGTAATTTCAGGTAGGCAAAAGGAACATTTTTTTAGGTTTAGGGTTAGACCTGCTTTTTCCAGTCTCTCCAAGATGGTCTGGATGTCGTGAAGATGTTGGGTCAAGGTGGGTGAGTAAATGACAATGTCGTCAATATAGACGTAGCAAATTTTCCCAAGTAAATCTCTCAGGACGATTTCCATCAAACGTTGGAAGGTAGCAGGAGCATTTTTCAGTCCAAAGGGCATAACATTAAAATGATATAACCCTCTAGAGGTGATGAATGCAGTCATCAACTTGCTTTTGTCATCCATTGGTACCTGCCAAAATCCACAGTTGAGGTCCAAGGATGAGAATGTGGATGCTCCAGAAAGAGACTCTAAAATCTCTGTGATGTTAGGTATTGGATAAGCATCACTTTCTGTCATCGCATTTAATTTTCTGTAGTCCACACAGAACCTAAGACTGTTGTCTTTCTTAGGAACAAGAACTACTGGAGATGCCCATGGAGAACAAGACTGTTCGATGACACCAGCCTTTAGCATCTCTTCAATCTGTTCCTCTACTATGGCTTGTTTTCCAGGTGTCAACCGATAAGGACGTTGCTTAACGGGTACTGGGTGAGTGGTGTAAATGCAATGTTGAAGAACAGTGGTTCTTCCAAGCTGAAGAGTACAGACTTTTGGGTTTGACTGGAGAAGATGAAGTAACTGTGGCTTACTTTCTAGTGGTAAGTGGGCTTCGGCAACAGCCATCTCAATCAGAGCTTGATCATCACTACTGGGTGCAAGTTGGGATACTACTGGAAACGGTAATGGTGGAGGAATAGAGCTGAGCAGAGATAGTGTCTTACTTGAATGTTGGGTTTGTGCATTTTTGTTCAAATGTTGGGATCTTCCCACAGGAACACTAGCATGTCCAGGTTGAAAAGGGTACTCTTCATTAGGGTTGGACTTAAAAGAGTATGTCTGGTCAACTACATTAATCTGTAGACCACTTGAATAAATGAAATCTAAACCCAAGACTACAGAGTAAGCCAAGGCTTTTGGAGTGAGAATGGCAGCTTGAGTAGGAAAAACTTTGTCATGCAATATGATTTCAAAATTCGTCCATCCTAAAGGAACTTCGGCTTCTCCATTGGCCAGATAGAGTGGGCCAAGTGTCCAGGGATGGAGGCTGGCTTGGGGATCGATCTCCTTCCACAAACTCTCATGGAGTAAAGTGTAACTGGCACCCGTATCCAATATGGCTTTTCCTCTCCAAGCCCCAATGTAAATTGGAACTATCAGCTGTTGTGGTATGACCACAGATTTAGTAACAGTCGACTTGGGTAATGGCTTTGAAGGAAGTGTAATAGACATGGCATTGTTAGATGGATTACCTCCGTGCTTTTGGGTCTGAAAATGACGTTTATTTCCTGTAGGAGGAGGGTGACTAGATGATTGAGTGGTTTGCACCGAGGAGGAATAGTGAGGACAACTACCTGGTGGATGCAGACCTTTGCATCTCCAACACAAAACTGGAGGTTTCTCAACTCGGTTGGGGGCAATTCTTTGTGGTGAGGGTTGAGTCACATGTTCTACATAATGTAACTGCTGAACATAATCCTTCTCAAGCTGAAGGCCCAGTTTAACCAACTCATCCACTGTATGGACACGGCTTCGAAGTTGGCTGGCTAGGTGAGGTTTTATGTTTTTTAGAATCATTTTTACTAATTCACTCTCAGTTAGTGTGGGCTTCCATCGTTTACACATTGCTCTGTATGTAAAAGCAAAGTCTCTAATTGACTCTTTCTCTGCTTGTGTTCTAGTTCTAACCCTCTCTGCCAGCTCATCCTCATAGTCTTCTGAAAGGAAAGCTGAGAGAAAAGCAGTTTCAAACTCACTCCATGTGGAAATAGCAGAGCGAGCCACTTCCCACCAATCCCGGGCTGTACCGTACAGGACAGTGCGGAAGGTAGCTAGGATGTCTGGATCATCTAGAGGGTGTAAGGCCAGGAAATCTTTGCAGCGTGTTACATATAGCAGTGGATCAGCATCATCCGAAGGTCTTCCAAACGTTGGAAAAGTTAACTTTAAATGATCACTTTTTATAACAGGTGTTTGAAAAGGCATTGGAGCAGTCACTGAAGATGAAGACTGTGTTGAAACGGATACAGGTGCACTGCTTGGAGGATCAGACACTTGCTTTATAGGTAGGATCACATCACTTACTTCTTTTTGAAGATAGTCAAGTTGGTTTTTTATGGCATTAATTTCAGTGCTGCAGTGATTTAGATCACTGGAAAGGCGTTCAAAATTCTTGTCAGAGTGTTCCTTGGTAGCTTGAATATCCTTCTGCAATTCCAGCTGAGCTTGTTCCACCATGAAACGAATCTCTGAAATTAAGGTACTTTCACTCCTTTGGATTTCTTGTGTCACCATCACCTTCACAGCTTTAGTGAGTTGATCCGCTGTTTCTGTGTCATCTTTTCGTTGTGCAGTTAAGGTGTTCAGGAGTTGCTGATGAGTGGATTCCATTTTTGCAAGCTTTGTTTCATGCAGGAAAAAAGATTTAGACGATTTTTCGGTGAGTTCCTTCACAGCTTTATCTTGCCGTTTCAGACAGTCAAATACACGATCCCAGTTTCCTTGTACATGAGCAGTAAGTTGATGAATTTCTCTTCCAGGTGTAGGGAGGTATCCAGGAAGAGCATGCTGGGTTGCTGTGGAGGGCGGTGATTCTACCATAGATGCACTTGTGCACAGTTGCATTGGGTCAGGTTGAACTGTAGAAGTAACACCTGGAGTGGTGGTGTGGAAATGCACATGAGTCCTTCCATAAGGGTCTAACTGAGTGGGTGTGGAGTGGTATGTGGGAATGTTGGAAGGTGATGAGAACTGTCTTTGCTGCACTGGTGGCCAAACTGGAGTGGCTATATCTGGTGGATCAATATCCACGGAAGTTGAAGGGGAAGGATTGACGTTGGCCATGTTTATAGTGTGTATGAGTGTAATCTAAGGGTTTTGAAAAAATAAAAATCAAAAAAGAAAATGTTGACTTTTTAGGCAATGTGGTCACAAAAATATATATAGAGAGAGAGAGGTCAAAAGTACCACAAGTACCAAATTCACAAGGTATACAAAATCAGTACAATTCCTGTACAATGACACAAATGTTCTATAACAACTTTTTTTTTTTTTTTTTTTTTTTTAACAAAAAATTTTTTTTTTTTCCAAAGTCTTTGTCAGTAAAGCAAAACAGTTCAAAAAGTCAAAAGGTTGTTGTCAACTGAAATCAGTCAAACAATTCAAATGAGTTTCAAAGTTCAAAATTTCCCAAAATAAAGTAAGGTTTCAATGGTGTTCAATGTCTTTTAAAGTGTTCAGTTTGTTTTTTTTTTTTTTTTTTTTTTTTTTTTTTAAGTGTTCAGGACCCCACGTTGGGCGCCACTTATGTGACGGTGGTTGTTTGTAATAAATAAATCTTATATACAGTTTATAATAAGAAAAAAAAAATAATTCAAATCTCAAAAACTGAACTCTGCGGGATTCGAACACGGGACCTCCTGCACCGCAGCCGAACGCTCAACCGCTGGTCCACGTGGGTACTGCACTAGCTGACTTTCACACGTCCCTTAATCCCACTGCCAGCGGACCTCAAACAAAAAAAAAAATAAATAGTTACCAGAATTAATAAATCTTTGGGCGCCAGACAAGATTAACTTGCCAAAAATTAAATTAAAACCCTGGATAGCCGCGGCAAACACTCAACCACCATACACACAAAGAGAAGAAAATAAAGATAACCCAACACACACTTTAAATTAAATTAACTGGTATATTTTTAACAAGCAGTACAACAAAAAGGTTTTCTAAATCAAAATATATACTTTTAATCACTGTTCAGTCATAGATCATAGTCAAAATTAGCACTTCTTAGGTAACAAAAGGAAACATCAAACAAACAATTCAAACACTTCAATAATAATGTTTAGATAACCCAAAAGAAAACAAACAAACAAACAAACAAACAATAATAATGTGTGGCTGATCGACTGGAAACAAGAGAGGGAAAAAATGTAAAGAAAGCCTATGTGATAATGTTGTAATGTGTGTGTGGAATGTGTGGGTGTATGAATGGATGCAAATGGACAAAAGTTACTGACCCAGGGACACCGAAGCCGTTCTGCACAGGTCCACTTTTTCCATCGAGAATTTCAGACCCCTCGCACACAATACTTAGAGATCGCCTGGTCACCACGTCCACGAATTGCTTCCACCCCTCAGTTTTTTCCTCACACAGTCATTGAAACCAACAAGCTCTCCACCTTACACCGTTCTTCTCCTCCTTCTCCAATTCTTGCCACCAAATACCCGACACCAAAACAACAAGAAGCCCCTTCTCTGGCCTTTTCTCCCTCTTTTATAATCTCCGATTGTTTACCTGCCCTTCCGCTTCCTTCCGACCCCCGGAAGTATTGTCTGGAAGCGATAGGAAGGACCGGTCGGAGCAGCGCCCCCTAGTGGCACTTGAGAAAAATAAACATTAAAGCATCCATCTCGCCACACACTGTTGCCAGCTACTCACTGTAATGGTTCAGTTACAGTAAATTACTGGCAACACTGTTGCCAGCCACTCACTGTAATAGTTCAGTTACAGTAATTAACTGGCAACACTGTTGCCAGTTACTTACTGTAACCAAACTTTTACAGTGAGTGGCTGGCAACAGTGTTGCCAGTATTCTACTGTAAAAAAACCCAGTAAGGTCTAACAGTGCACTCAAACTCATCAAGAATACAAGGTGTGGAAAATTCCCAGCATTGTTTCATTTGGTGCCTCTCACTTAAGGTTTTGGCAATGTTAATAAAGTTTCTACAGCTGCTAGCAACATTCTTAAAATACTGGTGTTTAGCCTCAAAACGCATGCACCAAAGCAAGCGCAAAGGTTCAAATATAGATGTTAGTCTTGAGTAATGTATCAAAAAATGACACTTGGGTGTCACAACATCCCCAAAAACATCCCTTAGCTGTGTCAAAAACTCAAACACCAGTGTATCTAACATTGCCAGGTTTTCCCTTTTCACTCTTGGGGCAATTACAATGTCAACAATGTCACAACACAACAGAAAAACATTCCACTGTTTACTGTTGGGAGGAATACGGTGTGCCATTAAAAATGGCAAAATCCTAAACAAAAACCATTTTGTGAGGCAGACCCAGCAATTCCAGATTTGTGTAAGCTTCGCTCTGACAAATGCACTGTTTTTTTTTTTTTTTTTTTTTTGTCATTTTGACCAATAGAGAGTTGCTCAAGTTAATCATTTAACTCCTTAATAGTGATATGTTTTTCTTTGTGAGCCCAGCTCAGAACAAGTTTTATTATTAGAGGAATAACTCCCTCCAACAAATCATGCATTATATCAGGTGGAAATGTCTGTCACGTCAAAATAGTTCAATTCACTAAATGGTGATGAATAGTTTACACCATATGTTCTTCGATCATTTGCGTTTTCAATGCATGTTAGATGGTAGAGATGTTCCTCTGGAGTTCTTAAAACAAAATCACTTTCAGTAAATTTATCTTTTACGTCTGTGTGGGTTGCCATGCAATAGCGGCAAACTCTAGCAGAGTTAAATGACATCGTAAAACCAGCTAACATATGTGCTGAAAGATTGTCTGCCGAAAATGTTGCTAGTGCAGCATGAACAGTCTGCTCAATCCCACCTACAGTTATCATGAACCCTTCACGTTCAAGTTTTTTCAGGTCATCCAACATTGGTTTTAAAATGGTTGCTAATCCACAGTTTTTTACAAAGGTTTGTCATACTAATAAAGCAAGGTGAATGTGCTTCAGTTTTGAGGAGTGTTTAAGGTTGCCTTCAGTATAGTAAAAAGCACAAAGCTTGTGCTTGCTTTTTTTTAACCTAGCGGGTTGACAACGTCAAATTCTAAAGCATGTGGGTTGACTTTAAAGTAGGAATGTTCCTTGAAACATGTACCATTTGTGTAGTCATTTAGGTAATCTGGATCTTTGTGTAAATAGTTATTTGTCTGAATTTCATCAAATATGTCGTCACGTGAGCAGTAGTTAGTTAAAACCTCAGTAATAGGTACATATGAATAGGTGCCTACTTTGTGTCCACTCGGTGACCTCAAAATGTGATGTACTGGTTCAATCAGCCTAAGCTTAGATTTACAGTGCTCTTTTAACATGTGTGGAGAGCTAACAATTTTTGAAGCTTCTTCAAAGAAGTCCCTTGACTGTACCATTTGTCTGGTTTCAGGACATTCTGAAATGTTGAACCCATTTTTTTTGAAGAGATGGTAAGAAATAAAAGAGTCGTAATTTTCTTTAAAATAACAAAATAAAAAATTCATGTCATTAACTATTTCGTGCTGGACAGTCTGAGGAATGTGATTTTTTTCTCTACATTTAAGAATTAAACTGAAGAGATTTTCTTTAAAGTTAGCCAAAAGCTCATTCCTACTAGGTGGAGGCATTTCATCTGCCAAAGGCTGTAGCTCGTTGGTATTTTCCAGATCATTGTGACAGTCAATGTTTTCAAAATCATGGTCCATGTTTTCAGTAGCATCCAGGTCATCACGAGGCAGAACAAGCTTCCTGTGTTTTCGATAGACATGACGCCTAAAAGACTCATATAGTGTAAAAGATGACTTGCAATCATTCAGTCCACAAGTGATGTTGAAATTTGGTTCATGGTTGTGAACCAGGCCAACATGTTGAATTAGTTTCATTAAGGTGAAGGTTTTCCTTCCACACCTTGTGCATCGATATGGCTGTGGCATTTTTAGCACAGGATATTAATTATTTGGGTGACCGTTATTGGAAGGGGCTTGCCACCCTCCTCAGTAATCTTGGCTATGGCATGCTGCAGGAAGGTCAGTGTATTCTTCATATATGGTGGATAAGCCAAGTTGAATACATAATAAGCACTGAAGGCTGCAATGATTCCTTCTTCAGCTCCCATTGCCCTGCACACCTCCACACCATCCACTTTGACAAAAAATTGTGCCCTCTTGGAGAAAGCCATTTTCCAGTCAGTTTCTGCCAATTGTATGGTTGGGTATGGAGTCTCAGCATCACACTGTAAAAAGTAAAAAAAAAAAAAAAAGTTAACCATCTATAAGAAACATGTATCAAGACTATTAGAAAGCGAGAGTTCAGCTAAGTTCCATACCTCTCCCAGTGTGATCAAATTCTCAACTTTTTCTTTGAAGACATGGGACAGCAGAATCAATCCTGCACGAAAGTCAGAATCTTTTGCAAAAAAAAGTATAAAAGTAGCCATATACATATACTCATACACACACACAGATATACAGTTGAAGTCAGAGTTATTAGCCTCCCTGTTTATTCCCCCCACCCCCAATTTTTTTTATAAATAACTGATACAAGACTGTATATATATTTATATATAAGTATATATACATTAATGCGTTAGTCAATGTCCAAACAATCAGCAACCTCAATGTGAACTGCTTTAATTGTTAAGCAAGTGAACAACACTCCAAACCTTTTTACTATACTCCGGCCCGTTTCACTTCATATATATATATAGTCTTGTTCGTAACAGTTGCAGGGCTGATAGTGGAAAAAATTCCTGAGCCTGAACTTTTTTTCCTTGCCCCTGAGGTGAGTAGGGGTGGGGGTACTATGTATGCAACGCACTTTTAACTCATAACTTGTGGGCCCCTGGGCCCAAATATATTAACAGCCCATGTGTAACCCTGATCTTCATTATTGTCAAGTGGCTCTTTTTAGATATTTTCCTATTTGCATTATGCCCCCAGTATTATTCAAGAAAACCTAGCATTTTCTTCTCAATATGTTCAGTGCCTAGATTGACATTATTAGCCCATCTTAGAACAATCACTGGAAGTAAATGCTACAGATGCTACAGCCATACCAAGACAGGTCAGTAAGTGGCAATAATAGTACTCCAAAGTACACAGGAATTGATTAACTAAAGCACATGAAAAGGACACACATTCATTTTTCTTTATCAAATTTAATTGCAAAATATGCACCATTCAACTGAAAAACCATAATAAATAAATATACTGTAAAAGACAGTATGGGATTAACAAAAAAACATTTCTCCTTCCCTTTATTTTTTCCTTTCTGAACTTAGATTTTGGTCCAAAACATGCAAATGGTGACCACTGAACTGAAAAAAACAAAATAAATAACTGTAAAAGACAGTGTGGAAAACATGTCTCCATCCCTTCATTTCTTCCTTTTTGATAAACATTGTTTTGGGTCCTCAGAACCTTTTCTTTTTAACATGTTTGATGATGCTTTGGATTGATAAAAGAGAGTAAACACTGTGTTGGTGCAGATGATGTGGAGACTGGTGCTGAGGAGGGTTGGGGTGGTCTTCCAGGGCCTGTTGACCAGAGGAGTTGGTGGCTTGTGCAGAGGTGGTGGAGGCTTGTGCAGAGGTGGTGGAGGCTTGTGCAGAGGAGGGTTAGGGTTGTCTTCTCTTTTTCAGGTGGGCCTGTTGAGCAGAGGAAGTGGAGGCTTGTGCAGAGGAGGTGGTGACTTGTACAGAGGTTAAGACTGTTGAGCAGAGGTGGTGGTGGCTTGAGCAGAGGTGGTGGAGGCTTGTGCAGAGGAGGATTGGGGTGGTCTTCTCTTTTTCAGGAGGGCCTGTTGAGCAAGAGGAATTGGAGGCTTGTGCAGAAGAGGATTTTGCTGGCCTTTTGATTTTTCGGGCCTGTTGAGCCAATTTGTTTGCCTCCTTTGAGGACAGAATCCTTGCTGCCTCACTAAGCCTTTTCTGCTTTAGTGCCTGTGCAGTCTCTTTCTTTTTCTTTAAATGTAATTGGTAGTTTTGGAATGAGGAAAGGCAGGATCGCCTTAAAGGCTGGTCAATGTTCATAGTTGAGGCTGTCCAGTCCCTGGCCTTAAGTGTGGACCTGATCACTGCGAGGCTCTCATATGTTTCCACATTAATGGAGCACCTGTCAGACTCTAGGATATCATCCATTAAATTGAATGATCCTTCCACCAAGGGGCCTGTAAAAATGGACAAAAACAAGTTTGCACAGGGTGGGATACCTCACACCTCTTTTTGCATTTTTCAAGGAAGCAACATGGCTCCACCAGTCTACATCAACTCGACAGTCCCCTTCAATGTAGTTTGGTACACGAAGAAGCATGTCCGCATCCATCTGGTAGGCCCGACATTCTTCAACCAGCTGACCAATCTCTTCTGGAGGGACAACATTTGGCAAGGCCTTTCCTAATGTAGTGAATGCTCCAACAACTGCATCGGATTGAATTAGAGACGGCGATATGATGTTATCCAGGGGAAGGTTTTTTAGCAGAAACTCTGCTGACCTCATATACCCTTCTCTGAGAGAGTCATAGATATGTCCAACCCATACCTTCCTCTCCACACGAGCTTTGTTCATTGAATTGTAGCAGAATTGTCCAACAGAGAGCCTCTGGTTTGACAGTTGCAAATCCCTGCTCCGTACATCAACCTTGAGAATCTCCTTGTGACTCAGTGGAACAGCCTTTGGTCTCATAAATTTGCTCAGGAGCTCTTTAACAAGGGCCACCATTTCCACATGCAACAAATGCACCATTGGCTTTTCATGTTGAAGCTTTTTGACAAATCTCTGAAATGTCAGAAGGACCCCTGCAAATATAAGAAAAAATAAATAATTCAATTTGAGCAATTAAAACTCATGACTGGTGTGGGAAATAACTGAACAAAAGTATGATTATGTATTTAAAATACAATATATACTGTGACTAAATAATAATACAACTAAATTTATTTCCAGCAAAACATTAATTAGATCAGAACACTAGTCATACTGCCATACATATAACAGAGGGAATTACTTTTTGATATATTCCAAGATGACTGTATAACAAAACATTTTTCTTTCTGACACAATGCAAAAAATAGCCTTTGAGGTGACATCATATGTTTCTAGGTATCAAGTCTAGGTCTTGCATCCTCTGATAAATAAAAATTAGATTAGACTCTGTAATGAGACTACAGAGATGGCTTTTGAATATGTTACTCACTTTCATGTACAGGAGTAAATTATAGGAAACTGTTACCTTGACACATAGTTCTTCACAACATCACACAGTACTTAAATGTTGATCATATTCTCATTAATTTGGTTATTGTTGCTGTAGAAAAGACCTGACTGTTTCATTGTATCATGACTTAGGTAATTTGTTAGATCAGGTGCTAGTGGACTACAAACACTAAAAACACAAAAATATTTAACCAATACAACATCAAGTTCAAGTTGCATTAAGTTTGCCTAGTCATACAAAAGATACCTCTGTATAAGTCAATCAAGACTTTTACTCTGTCAAACTCTGAAATGAGCACAGAGGTGCGATCTTTTCGGTCTTGGTTAACTTGTGTTCCCGTCCGGGACGCTGCTGCCTGCTCTTTCTGAAGAACTACTATCCTGGCCTTTTCCTCAGTTGTGAGGTCATGCCGCTCAAAAACCTGATTAAGAAGCCTTCTGTAGTACACACACACACACACACACACACACATATATATATATATATATATATATATATATATATATATATATATATATATATATATATATAGCCTATTACCTTGATATGCTGATAATTTGCTATTTTCCTAACACCTACCATAACCATTTAAAAAAATATCTCAAAAGATGTTGCATCATTAGGCCTCCTGTACATTCCATAATGAGCTTAATCTAACTAAACTAAATAACAAACATTAAATACATCACACCTGTTATTATTAAAAAGAGTTTTATTAGGCCTACCTGTATTTGTGTTCCTCATTTGGGTCCAGGACATGATAGTAGTGCACCACGAGTACATCCAGTAGTTCATTCATTCTACTGCAGACTTCAAGCATCTGAATGAATCGGTTACTAATGGGCCTTATCAAGCTCTTGGGGGGGGAGATGGAGTAAACTCTGAAATTGTGCAAAAATCTCCTTCTGCTTGGGGGACTTCTCTATGTCATTATAAACATCAGAGCAAAAATCTTCCACCTCTGATTGAAATGGGCTCATGAGAGCCTTAGCCGCATTTGACACCATATGGACGGTGTCTCCCAAAATGTCCAACAGATTGGGGTTCTCCTTTCTAGCTAGGGTCTCAAGCCCCAACTTCTTCCCCCTCATCACTGCGCAATTGTCTAGTAGCATACTGGTGACCTGCCTCCACTTTAGCCCATATGAGTGCAGGACGTCATTTAGTTCCAGCATCAAAGCTGAGGCATTCGCAATATTTACTTTTTTGCTGGCAAGATGCTGTGTTTTCACACTGCCTGCATCCTCGTCATAAAATCGGACCAGTACATTAAGAATTTTATCCATACTTTTGTCCGTGGCCTCGTCAATGTTGACTGAAAACATGCCATTCTTAAGCTTCTCAGACAGACGTTTTTTTTTAAACTCTGGCAAGATGCCGTGTGTAAGAAGATAGCTTGCGTGCTGCCTGGAGACAGACAGATGCACCAAGGCGGGTCTATCCTCCGCTAATTTCTTACATAATGTGACGAGTGGGTGGGCGATAGTAAATGACAAGTCAAGCTCAGCAATGAAGGAGCACTGCAAGGATTAATGCAAGGCTGTTACCCAGAGCTGGAAGAGTAGCTACACAAAACAGCAATTGTAATGGACGGGAATCGGACCACGGTCTTCTGTGTGGCAGGCAAGAAATCTACCACTGAAGCAACAATGCTGATATGCTTATACTGCAGCCCTAGTGGGGTGTGATTGCTGCAAGGCTGATACCCAAAGCTGGAAGAGTAGCAACACAAAACAGGAATTGCATTGGCCGGGAATCGAATCCGGGTCTCCCGCGTGGCAGGCGAGAATTCTACCACTGAACCTCCAATGCTGACCCGTGTTCTTCCTTGCCTTTGTGTGTGTGAGTGCTAAAAGGCCGTCAACCAGAGCTGAAAAAGGAACAACACAAAACTGCACTTGTATTAGGCGGGAAGCGACTCAATGTCTACCGCGTGGCAGGCGAGAATTCTACAACTAAACCACCAATGCTGACATGGTTTTATTGCAGCCCTAGTGGAGTGTGATTGCTGCAAGGCTGTTACCCAGCGCTGGAAGAGTAGCAACCAAAATCAGAAGGTGCATTGGCCGGGAATTGGAGCCGGGTCTCCCGCGTGGCAGGCGAGAATTCTACCACTGAACGAACAATGCTGACCAATGTTGTTCCTTGCCTTTATGTTGTGTGAGTGCTAAAAGGCCATCAACTAGAGCTGCAACAGGAGCCACTCAAAACAGCACATGTATTAGCCGGGAATCGACTCAAGGTCTCCGGCGTGGCAGGCGAAAATTCTACTACTGAACCACCAATGCTGATATGCTTATTCTGCAGCCCAAGTGGGGTGTGATTGATGCAAAGCTGTTACCCAGAACTGGAAGAGAATTAACACAAAACAGGAATTGCATTGGCCGGGAATCGGACCCAGGTCTCCCACATGGCAGGCGAGAATTCTACCACTAAACCACCAATGCTGAAATGCTTATTCTACAGCCCTAGTGGGGTGTGATTGATGCAAAGCTGTTACCCAGAACTGGAAGAGTAGCTACACAAAACAGGAATTGTAATGATGGGAATTGGACCAGGGTCTTCTGTGTGGCAGGCAAGAAATCTACCACTGAACTACAAATACTGATATGCTTATACTGCGCCCCTAGTAGGGTGTGGTTGATGCAAGGCTGTTATCCAGAGCTGGAAGAGTAGCAACGCAAACTGTAATTGCATTGGCCGGGAATCGGACCCGGGTCTTCCGCGTGGCAGGTGAGAAATCTACCACTGAACCACCAATGCTGATATCATTATACTACTGTCCTAGTAGGGTGTGATTGCTGCAAAGCTGTTACCTAGAGCTGGAAGAGTAGCAACACAAAACAGGAATTGCATTGGCCGAGAATCGGACCTGGGTCTCCTGCATGGCAGGCGAGAATTCAACCACTGAGCCACCAATGCTGACCGATGTTACTTTTTGCCTTTGTGTTGTGTGAGTGCTAAAAGGCTGTCAACCAGAGCTGAAAAAGGAGCCACTCAAAACTGCACTTGTATTAGCCCGGAAGCGACTCAAGGTCTACCGCGTGGCAGGCGAGAGTTCTACCACTGAACCACCAATGCTGATATGGTCTTACTGCAACCCTAGTGGGGTGTGATTGCTGCAAGGCTGTTACGCAGAGCTGGAAGAGTAGCAACACAAAACAGGTATTGCATTGGTCGGGAATCAGACCCGGGTCTCCCACCTGGCAGGCGAGAATTCTACCACTGAGCCACCAATGTTTACTGATATAGTTTTTTGCCTTTGTAGTGTGTGAGTGCTAAAAGGCCGTCAACCAGAGCTGAAAAAGTAGCCACACAAAAGCACACTTGTATTAGCCAGGAATCAACTCTTTGTCCACTGCGTGGCAGGCGAGAGTTCTACCACTGAACCACCAATGCTGAAATGGTTTTACTACAGCCCTAGTGGGGTGTGATTGCTGCAAGGCTGATATCCAGAGCTGGAAGAGTAGCAACACAAAACAGGATTTTCATTGGCCGGGAATCTGACCCGGGTCTCCCGCGTGGCAGGCGAGAACTCTACCACTGAGCCACCAATGCTGACCCATGTTCTTCCCTGCCTTTGTGTTGTGTGAGTGCTAAAAAGACGTCAACCAGAGCTGAAAGAGGAGCCACACAAAACCGCACTTGTATTAGCCGGGAATCGACTCAAGGTCTCCAGCGTAGCAGGCGAGAATTCTACCACTGAACCACCAATACTGATATGCTTATACTGCGCCCCTAGTGGAGTGTGATTGCTGCAAGGCTGTTACACAGAGCTGGAAGAGTAGTAATACAAAACAGGAATTGCATTGGCCGGGAATCGGACCTTGGTCTCACCCCGTGGCAGGCGAGAAATCTACCACTGAACCACCAATGCTGAAATGCTTGTTCTGCAGCCCTAGTGGGGTGTGATTAATGCAAGGCTGTTACCCAGAGCTGGAAGAGTAGCTACACAAAACAGGAATTGTAATGGATGGGAATCGGACCAGGGTCTTCTGTGTGGCAGGCAAGAAATCTACCGCTGAACCACCAATGCTGATAAGCTGTTACTGCAGCCCTAGTGGGGTGTGATTGCTGCAAGGCTGATACCCAGAGCTGGAAGAGTAGCAACACAAAACAGTAATTGCATTGACCGGGAATCGGACCCGGGTCTCCCGCGTGGCAGGCGAGAATTCTACCACTGAACCACCAATGCTGATATGCTTATGCTACAGCCCTAGTGGGGTGTGATTGCTGCAAGGCTGTTACCCAGAGCTGGAAGAGTAGCAACACAAAACAGGAAATGCATTGGCTGGGAATTGGACCCGGGTATCGCGCGTGGCAGGCAAGGTTTCTACCACTGAACCACCAATGCTGACCCATGTTCTTCCTTGCCTTTGTGTTGTGTGAGTGCTAAAAGGCCGTCAACCAGAGCTGAAAAAGGAGCCACACAAACCTGCATTTGTATTAGCCAGGAATCAACTCAAGGTCTCCCACGTGGCAGGCGAGATTTCTACCACTGAACCAGCAATGCTGATATGCTTATACTGCAGCCCTAGTGGGTTGTGATTGCTGCAAGGCTGTTACCCAGAGCTGGAAGAGTAGCAACACAAAATAGGAATTGGAATGGACGGGAATCTGACCAGGGTCTTTCATGGGGAAGGGGAGAAATCTACCACTGAACCACCGTTGCTGACATGCTTATTCTGCAGCCCTAGTGGGGTGTGATTGATGCAAGGCTGTTACCCAAAGCTGGAAGAGTAGCAACACAAAACAGCACTTGCATTGGCCGGGAATCAGACCCGGGTCTCCCGCGTGGCAGGCGAGAATTCTACCACTGAACCACCAATGCTGATATGCTTATACTGCAGCCCTAGTGGGGTGTGATTACTGCAAGGCTGTTACCCAGAGCTGGAAGAGTAGCTACACAAAACAGGAATTGTAATGGACGGGAATCGGACCATGGTCTTCTGTGTGGCAGGCAAGTAATCTACCACTGAACCAACAATGCTGATATGCTTAGACAGCAGCCCTAGTGGGGTGTGATTGATACAAGGCTGTTACCCAGAGCTGGAAGAGTAGCAACACAAAACAGGAATTGCATTGGCCAGGAATAGGACCCGGGTCTCCCGCATGGCAGGCGAGAATTCTACCACTGAACCACCAATGCTGACCCATGTTTTTCATTGCCTTTGTGTTGTATGAGTGCTAAAAGGCTGTCAACCAGAGCTGAAAAAGGAGCCACACAAAACTGCACTTGTATTAGCCAGGAAGCGACTCAAGGTCTACCGCGTGGCAGGCGAGAATTCTACAACTAAACCACCAATGCTGATATGGTTTTACTGCAGCCCTAGTGGGTTGTGATTGCTGCAAGGCTGTTACCCAGTGCTGGAAGAGTAGCAACCAAAATCAGAAGGTGCATTGGCCCGGAAACGGACCTGGGTCTCCCGCGTGGCAGGCAAGAATTCTACCACTGAACAACCAATGCTGACCCATGTTGTTCCTTGCCTTTGTGTTGTGTGAGTGCTAAAAGGCCATCAACCAGAGCCACTTAAAACCGCACACGTTTTAGCCGGGAATCGACTTTAGGTCTCCCGCATGGCAGGCGAGCATTCTACCACTGAACCACCAATGCTGATATGCTTATACTCCAGCCCTAGTGGGGTGTGATTGATTCAAAGCTGTTACCCAGAGCTGGAAGAGTAGTAACACAAAATAGGAATTACATTGGCCAGGAATCGGACCCAGGTCTCCCGTGTGGCAGGCGAGAATTCTACCACTGAACCACCAATGCTGACCAATGCTTTTTCTTGCCTTTGTGTTGTGTGAGTGCTAAAAGGCCGTCAACCAGAGCTGAAACAGGAGCCACACAAAAACGCACTTGTATTAGCCGGGGATCGCCTCAAGTTCTCCCGCATAGCAGGTAAGAAATCTAGCACTGAACCACCAATACAGATATGCTTATACTGCTCCCCTAGTGGGGTGTGATTGCTGCAAAGCTGTTACCCAGAGCTGGAAGAGTAGCAACACAAAACAGGAATTGCATTGGCCGGGAATCGGACCTGGGTCTCCCACATGGCAGGCGAGAATTTCACCACTGAGCCACCAATGCTTACCAATATGGTATTTTGCCTTTGTAGTGTGTGAGTGCTAAAAGGCCGTCAACCAGAGCTGAAAAAGGAGCCACACAAAATCGCACTTGTATTAGCCGAGAATCGACTCTAGGTCTACCATGTGGCAGGCGAGAATTCTACCACTGAACCACGAATGCTGATAAGCTTTTACTGCAGCCCTAGTGGGGTGTGATTGCTGCAAGGCTGTTACCCAGAGCTGGAAGAGTAGCAACACAAAAAAGGAATTGCATTGGCTGGGAATCGGACACGGGTCTCCGGCATGGCAGGGTAGAATTCTACCACTGAACCACTAATGCTGACCCATGTTCTTCCTTGCTTTTGTGTTGTGTGAGTGCTTAAAGGCCGTCAACCAGAGCTAGAAGAGGAGCCACACAAAACAGCAATTGCATTAGCAGGGAATCGAACCCAGGTCTCCCACATGGCAGGCAAGATTTCTACCAAAATCACCAATGTTGATATGGTTATGCTACTGCCCTAGTGGGGTGTGATTGCTGCAAGGCTGTTAGCCTTCCAGCTGGAAGAGTAGCAACACAAAACAAGAATTGCATTGGTCAGGAATCAGACACAGGCCTCCTGCATGGCAGGCGAGAATTCTACCACTGAACCACCAATACTGACCAATGTTGTTTCTTGGCTTTGTGTTGTGTGGCTGCCACAAGGCTGTTACTTGCAGCTGGAAGAGTAGCAACACAAACGAGCAACTGCATTGGCCGGGAATCGGACCTGGGTTTCCCGCCTGGCAGGGGAGAATTCTACCACTGAACCTCCAATCCTGAAACACATGTTCTCCTGCTGAAGGATTCGGATTTCTGCTTTCCAATCCGTCTTATCATGGACCAATGTTTATCCTTTTCTCATCATCTTGTTTCTCATGATTTTTTTTTATTAAATATAATTATTTCATCATTTGAATGAGTATTTAACTGAAATTATTTTAATTAATGAATAAGGTAACACATTGCTTAATATAAGAATGTTCAGTGCATTTGCCTATCTCTTTATAACTATTATCAGAATCCACCAAACTAGGTCAGAGGTCACAGAGACCTTAAAGGGCCATGAAACCCCCTCGTTTCAGCAGGGTGTTTTCACACCTCTACTTTGGAAAAAGTCAGAAAAGTGGGCGTGTCCAGCTCTGTTTAGGGGGGAGTGTCGGAGGAAGAAACGAGGCTTGGTATGGGAGTGTCCATTTGGGCGCGCTGAATTTCAGAGTCAAAACACACACCCACAGCGGACAATGTGACTGTGTTTACATGGACATCTGTAGTCGAATTATTTGCCAAATTATTAAATGGTGGACTTTAACTGCAGTTTGGCTCTTTCATTCAGGGTATTCATTCATGTCCCTCGCGACAAACGAGATATTTGATTCGAGGAACTGCTCTAAGCGTGTATTCGTCATGCAATGTTTGATACCGCACGGCGAATGAGAGAAAAACAAACTCTGCATTTCCCGGAAACTTAGATGCACATGGCAGGTAGCGTCAGAAAACCGCGTGTGTTATTCCGGTCACACAATCCAACACGAGGTTATAGTTTGGTTGTAACTGTTAGTGCAAACTTGTTTACACTCGGTGCAATAGTTTGTTTGATACGAATAAAATACGAACTGAATAAACAAAGAGCGCTGGTCGCTCACTTACCAAATCTGTAGAGACAGGACAATCACCAGCAACTAGAGCTGCGTCTTTATTTAGAGGAGACTAACGTTACAAGCGAATCCGGTGCCCGCAAATCCGGCTGTGTCCGCATACGCTGTTAGCGGATACGCTTCGTGGAGGGGGAACTGGAATTCCAGAAGGGAACAGAATCGACTGCTACTCCGGATCTCAGCGTTAGCAGATCAGAACAGCTCTCAGGTAAACAATAATCCTCCTTAGACACGTAAGTTATTGTTGTCGCGCGTCGTGTACACTTAATCCACACGAGTCTGCGCTCTCACAGAGAGAAAATGAAAACGAAACTTAACTGCAGCAAACTATAAAAGCAACACTTCACGCTTGTTTTGCCAACACAACGTGGCGTCTTTGTCGTCTACACTCTGACAGTAATGAATATTAATGAAGTTGCACAATAGAGCGCGCTGATTGGTTTGAACCAAGCCTTACTCATGCATTAATGCAGCACACTGTAAGACGTAATAAGACTCACTCTGGCACAGACGCCCAGTCTGCACGCTGGAATACACGCTATTATGTCATGACCGTGAAGCAGCTTCAAAAATTCGTTTCAAACCGGAAGTACGAATTTGCTTGAAATAACGCAAAAACAACCAATTTACACTTTTTAGTGAAATATAAGTGTCCTAATAGTGTTTTTAGCAGTGTGGGACACATATACGACTGTCAACAGCTCAAAAAATGTGTTTTGGTGTTTCGTGACCCTTTAAGTGGAACTGAGGGCTGAGGACTGGAATCAACTGTTTCTATTGTTATTTCTATGAGTTAATACTGTCTAAAATGTCTAAAGTGTTTTGCTGTTTTTACGGTTAATTCTTTTAAAGTAATTCTACTTTTTATTCAAGATAGACAATGACTATGATAAGAATATAACTGCCTGAATGTAGACTATACCAATTTTTAACCAGTTTTCATAAAGATGGCTGAGAGTACACTCAGCCTTGAATAAGTAACAGATTATACTTTAAGTGTGTGTGTTCTATTTGATTGTTGATCCGTTTCACAGGTCTGGAGTCAGCTTTAATCAGTCTAAGGGATGTCTGACGTTTATGCTTAAACGTGCAGTAGGTGATTATCTTCAGAAACTGAATTTCTGAAGACAATCACTAATTTTTGTTCTGGTTAAAAGTCTCTTCACAGTCCAATAGTAATGATTACAGTAAATGATCTAAATGTGTTTATATGTATTTTTATATTCTGGGTAAAGCATAAAACTAAAAAATGTTCATCCAATTAAATAGAGTCGGACTGTCATCTCCCATACTTCCGATAAGCAGGTCAGGCTGTCAGCTGTCAGCAGATGTAGATTCGGACTTCTGTGCATCTGTTCACGCATATCACGCATATCACGCATAAGCCATTAGCGTGTGCCCGTCTGTATAAGCGACCGCGCGCGGTCCCAAGACGGACCGGGAGAAATCAAATGCTGAATTAAAACTTTTAAAAACCTGAATCAATATTGGTGTTACTTTAGCACGCTGAAGGAAGGACAACACCATGGCGGAAATATTACTATTAGAGAGGTAATGTTCAGTTTTAAAACTATTTTAGTCAGGCTAAGCTGATGTTAGATTGTGTTGTGTTATGAATGACTTATATGCACAGACGTGTTGTTCAGCCACTGAAATCTTGCGGTGAAATATTGATGTGATTATTTTCAGTTTCATAAGGTCATTTTACAGCATTGATAATGATTTATAGAAATATTTATATTCAGTTTAACAACAAACATCAGCAAATAGCGCTTTTCAGCCTAACCTGCTTTATTGAGCTGAAGTTGCTTTTATATTTACATTTGGTCATTTTTGAACAATGACAGCTATACTGTTTATCGCTACTCTGAATATTCACTCTGAAATAGCATGTAAGTGTGGCTAAGAAGTAATAAATGTAATTCCTGCATGGCGCTGGCACTACACAGCAAATTTTAGATAGTAGATTTAACTACCTTAGAGTTAAAATTAACACTCCCTTAGAGTTTATATGTTAAAAATAACACTTTAGAAAGTGTTAACATTGTCAACACCAAGAGAGTGTTAATTAGCAAACTCTTATTGTGTAAAATATCTGTTAAATTTCCGAAAAAATACCAGCAGCTGTAGTTGCCAGAATCTTTCTGTGAAAAACATGGAAGTTTTATATAACTGTATAAATTTACAAAAAATAACCATATTTCATGAACTAACACAATGTTCAGTTTACAAAATTAAAGCTTAGTAGTAAAAAATGTAAAGTCTTTAAATGCAATAATGTTTTCATGTGTGATAGCAATTAGCAAACAGATTTAGACTGCATTAGTAACTACACAGTTACCTTTAAACAAAAGAAGATGCAGCATAACATCAAATATTCTTAGTTCATCTTGGACTTGAACAGAGACGCTATTATCCTCCACAATGGTGACACAAAAAACGTTTAGCTGTTTTTTTTTTTTTCATTTTTAGATTTTACGGAAAAATACCAGCAGCTGTGGTCGCCAGTAATCTGCTGTTTTTAACATTCATAAATTCAGTTTACAGAATATTTCTGTTAAAAGCACATTCAACAGTCTGTATTTTTTATCGATCTCACACTGCAAATTTTAGATTTGGTAGATTTAACTACCTTAGAGTTAAAATTAACACTCCCTCAGTGTTCATATGGGAACCACTATAAGTGTTAAAATAACACTTTTGAAAGTGTTAAAATTTTTAACACCCAGAGTGTTAATTAGCAAACTCTTATTGTGTAAAATATCTGTTAAATGTATGTCAAAATACTGGCAGCAGTGGTTGCCAGTAATCTGCTGTTTTCAACATTTTACATTCGTAAATTCAGTTTCCAGAATATTTCTGTTAAAAACAAATCCCATAGTCTGTATTTTTCATTCAAACATACTTAAGCCTTAAATTCCAGACCAAAATCCTAACTAGTGTCCTCACTACAGAGGGCTGAACACTCAGACAGGGATGAAGTTAATGAGACAATTAAGTGTCTAATTAAAGGAGGATTGAGAATTATTGATGAACAACTGTTAACAAGCAGAATCACTTAAGGACAGAAAAACACAAGATGAAATCAACTGAGAAAAAAAACTGTAAATAAAATAATAATCAATAGAAATAAAACAAATTACACAATGAAAAATGTTATTTTTTCAACATCTTTAAAAAAAAACTCATCAAATTAAACAACTTATCATGGAGCTTCACCTATTACTGACCTTTGACTTTATTTCTGTCATGTGAACAAAAGCTCTTAATAAAATTTCTGTTCATTTAAAGTCACCATGATGGAGGACAGAGTCTGCTTTAGTCAGGCTCTTCTACTTCTTACAATGAATGTCTTTTATTTTGGCTGCTATAGTTAGTGTTAATCACACTGTTTATACATATAGCATGGAAAGCCAAAAGAAAATTAAAGTTTCAGTCTGAAGAGATTATTTATGAAATCATAGCCATCCTTTCCTGCTTGTTTTCCATTTCAGTATCATATTAATTATGTGTGAGGAATGAATAAATTTCATAAATGAAACCACAGAAGCTCCAATAATTAATGACTTTATAACAGGTTTTAAAAACTCCATTTACAATAAGAATGTTTGATCTATGGCAGAACTCAAAAACACCCAGACATCAACAATTAGTCTTTGAATCTCAATGATGGTGACAAACAAAAAATAAAAATCAAGCAAAAAAGAAAAACACTACTGAAATATCACCTCCCAAAAACAACACAAAATAAAGGAAAAGAAAGAGATTGTAAGAACATAAAGCTGCATAATTTATTCATGCTGCAATGCATGCTGGGAGCTTTGTACTATGCAGGCACCCAGCATGCATTGCGGCATGAACTATGCAGCTTTTTTTTTTTTTTAGCAACCACGGTTGAGGTTCATGTCCTGATTCTTGATGCCTGTGTGTCATAAAGAGCAAGTTGGAGCTTGAATGTTTAGTGCATGACACTCTAATTATTAATTGCATCCTAATTGTTGAATCTTCTATGAAGAGCAGTAAACTGCCAGTAGTATTGTCCCATGCAGTTTTGATACAATTATATTTGCATATTTTTATGAATCAACTTATTAAACACCTGAAATTATATCTATAACAATTAAGCATAAACAGTATAGTTTCTCTTGACTTTTCTTGCTATAGCTGATGAGTTTTAAAAACACAGCTAAAACAGTCATAGAAACATTAGGATATAAGAGTAAAGCTTCAAGAGCTCAAATAAGCAGCCTCTGATCTCCATGATGGTGAGGTCAAATTAAATATTTTTAATTAAAAAAAATAAACCTCTGTTCATTGTCAAATATTCTTACAGAAATGAAGTCAAACTGTAATCAGTGAAGCTGCCTATACTATTATTTAATGGATTTGTTTAATCCTGTGTTTTAATTCAGTTGGTTTGGTGTGAGGCTGTGTCTGTAGTTTTATTTCTTCCTTCAATTTCTTATTCCTTCAGTGATTGTGCTTGTTAACAGCAGGTGTTCAACAGCAGGTGTCTGAATTCACTTATTTGTGATCATTCGCTCTGTTTAGTGGACTAAACTAATTGACTAATTTAAGGGCCAGGTGAATGAGGGTGTGGTGAGATTTCAGACACTCTGATTAGTTTCTCTAATACAAGGGTTTTCTACAAAGGTAGATACATGTGCTCTGAGTGACAAGGAGGCAAATCAGCTTCTAACGCAGAGAGGGTTATTTTACCTTTATCTAACTCTAGAATTTTAACACTTTACTCTGAATTACCACAACACTTGAAATTTAACACCAATGAATTTGCTGCGTAACTAACTGGCAAAAGACAGTAACTAATGGGGTTGTCTGTCTGCTGTTGTGACGCGGTGCGCGCGTTCGCGATTTCAGGGGGTATGGCTTTAAATCACAGTCCCTCGCCGCCGTCCAAAGATAATATGCTAAGCGGTTAGCATTTTGGCTGATCACCTACTGCACCTTTAAGATATTGTTCAGAATATACGCACAAACCCCACGTGGAAATTCTCCTAGTCTATCTGTGTTTTAACCAATCAGGCTAGAACACCTATATGTATGACGCAGTTAATGACGTTATGTGAGAGTATAACTGTTATTGATTGGTGATTGTAAGCAGAGCGGCCTAGGAACTCATTGCGAGAGTTGAAGCTGGTTTCAGCTGATGAAACTGCAAACTATCTTCAGTAAACTTGATTTATTTATTTAAATCTCTGACTCTGGCTCTTTTTTATATACCTGACTGGTCATTCTTTGGGTTAAACTGTATACTATTCCTACAGTTTTGGTGGAGGACGCGTGGCACTTGTTTACTGGTGACACCATTGATCAATCAACAAAAAGAAATGTAGAAAGATTTAAAATATTATAGACTAGGGATGGTCTGTGGAGTAGTGGGTAGTAACGGAAAGCTGTTGGGTTCTCATTCAGACGTGAATGAAAGGCAAAATTTTGTGGTAGCTTTGTGTGGAATCCCCTTGTGAGCTGGTGCATTTTGCGGTACACCTATAACGATAGTAATAAGTATAACAGTAGTTGAGGGGTGTACCTCCTCCACCCAGAGTTAAGTACTCAGTGACGGGTGTGTAAGAGGTTTTTAGGACATTCTCGGGAATAAAACTTGGACTGGTTTTTATTTAGTAGTGGACTAAATTAACCCGAGATTGTATTTAGTTCCACCACTGCTATCTTGCTGTTTCACAGACAAAAGGGCCCGAATCCTAAGAATAGAGTAGGTCAGATTATTAAGGAAAGAAATAGTTAAATAAATAAATAAATTCTTAAATAACATCTTAATCGGTATCCATTAGATAGTAGTGGCCACAAAAGTCAGACAAGAAACCTAGAAATATTAGGGCGAGGTTGATTGATCAATGATGCACCAGGAGCAATCCCGAAAAAAATATGACCCTAACTGGATTGGACCGATCTGGACAGTTTCCACATCTTGGGATGGTTTGCAGATTAATCAAGCAAAAGCTAAGCGCTGTTAGTAAGATTTCATTCTCAATTTCTTGTTGCTTTTGGTGTTAAACTCTGATATAAAAAGAAACAGATGAGAGCAGAATGCAGTAAATGGCTCAGCTAAGCTCTTAGGTTTAAAATGATTTTAGAACCGATTTTAAGATAAAAAATGCCTTTGGCAATTAATTGTCAATGAAAAGCTAAAATCTAAATATTGAGTGTCTAGTAGCCAAAAACTAAGCACAGAAACTGACAGTAACATTATGGGAGTAAAGAATAGCGTATGTTTTGTCTTAGAAGATAAGATTCTGTGTGAGTGCACTGTTATCTTGATTTAGCCCTCACCATGACTTTTGACTTTTGGCTGTAAAAGTAACAGAGACATGTCTGTATAAAAAATGTGCCATGTAAGTCTGTGCAAACAAGCAGCTTTATGGTTGGATTTAAATATTTTTAGTAATATATAAGTAACATAAATGGGGGCTCAAATAATACTTTGATGGATGCAGTTAACCCCTGAAAGATCTAAAACTGTTGTTGACTGTAACAGCATTACTTTGAAAAAGCATGTCAACTCTGTTTTATATGTTTTAGGACGGGCTTGAGTAAAAGATTACAATAAAATTATGTTATTGAAGTTAATGTTATGTTTAATGTATGTTTAAATTGAGTAAACATACATTAACAGTTCTGGATTGCTCAAAACTCTCTTTCTCTCTCATTAGATATCAGCTATGAGCTGCTATCTGCCTGTTCCATGACAACTGATAATCACAGTGTTCAGTTGGAAATGACATTATGTCAGAGTATAATTGTTATTGATTGGTGATTGTAAGCAGAGCAGCCTAGGAACTTATTGCGAGTGTTGAAGCTGGCTTTTGATGATGAAACTGCAAACTATCTTAGGTAAACTTGATTTATTTATTTATTTGAATCTCTGACTCTAGCTCTTCTTCATCTATCAGACTGGTCATTCTTTGGGTTAAACTGTAAACTATCCCAACAGCTAAAACCCTGCTCATGCACCATTTGGAATCGTAAAAAACCTTTTGTCTTTTCTCCTTTCTATCCTAGAGCCATGTTCCCACTTGTATCCCGTGCTTTACAGAGCTTTGGCCCTGTCAGTGCTAGGCACACTGATTGATGCAGTAGGTCACCAAGTTTATGGACGGGGGGAAATTAGAATGTCAGGATAGCCTATGGCAAAGTCCCACTAAAGCAAGGGCTTTGGAAGTGCATTAGCACAACAAAACAAACGATCAGAGCATCCCACATTCGTTTTCACCATGCATGTAGACTTTCCAGTTGACCCAGCAGCACCTCCCACGATTTGCTAAATCCATCCTCATGCACCATTTGGAATCGTGAAAAGCCTTTTGTCTTTTTTCATTTCTGTACTTTTACCCACGCACTAAAAAAGCAAAATGGAGTGCTTCACGGATTTGCGTGTCATCCTTGCGCCTCTTGCGGGAGAATCTTCGGTTCCCTTCCCGTTCCACAGTTCCACTTTCCCTTCTTCCTGATTGGCCCGACGTCTGGCTCGGGATTGGTCGACGGAAAGTTCCACAAAGCGTGCTTCCGAATTTGGTCATGTCATGTAGCGTGCCGTTGGCTCTTTTGAGAAAGTTCCACTGAACGTGCGCTCCGATTGGCCGCTGGGCGGGACCTCCAGGAAGCGTGATTTATAAAGCGGTGCAGTGAATAGAGGAAGTTAAAAAAGGAGACAAAACAGACTAAAAAGACGACAAGCTTTGTTGTAAATGTTTATTTTGTTTGACAAAAAATAGATATATACATGTATATGTTTTAGGGCTTTATGATAACATAGAAAAACACGATTATTTCTAAAATAACATTTCCCTAGAAAAATGCATTTTTTTCTGTGTTATTAAATCATTTACTTAATAATATTAAATGGTTGAAAGATATTGTTCAGATGCAAATAACTAATTCTAAAAATTAAGTCTAAGTCTAAAAACACTGTAAAGGTGCAAACATTTAGTCTTTAAAACAAATAAGCAAGATATTTTGACTCTTATTGGCTGTTGTCATTTTCTTTTTTCTTCTTAACTTCTGCTATTAGTGTTTATTACAGCTCTGGGTTATGCTTTGAGCTGCTCTAGCAAATAGCCGAGCAGCAACTACTGGGAAGGTAGTTTATAAAATAATAATTTATCATATGTTTGTGATTTTTTTTTTTTTAAATATTGCATAAACTGTTGTGATAATAAAATAATTTTACGCTATATTGTACTGCCCTAATATGTTAAAAGTATAAATGGTTACATATTTTGTGTAAATAAACATTTTTTTATTTTATTTCTAATCTCTGTGTACATTTCAGCTTTTTTTAAAGATTTGTTCAGTTGCTACAGTGTCCCAAGAGTGGGTTATCTGTTGTGACTCGAATAACTTTACACAATATTTATATTACACTTTACATTCATCATTTTTTCTATTCATTTATTGCAAACAAGTGTTAAAGGATAAAATAAAACTTGCAAAAATACACTGCGTACATATTCATGTGGTTGCTTTAATGTTATCATTGTGTAATTTAAAGGATGGTAATATTAGGGTTCTGTTTATTATTCATAAACAAGTTATAAACTGTAGTTTAGCTAACAGTAAAAATAAAAATGGTATAAAATTATATTGTAAATTTAAGTAAATGTTCAATGTAAATGCAGTAAAAAATAATATGTGTATATGTAAATATAACTGGAAACATTGATGTAAATGAAATATTTTAAAATATATTTAATTGAATTTTTAAATAATTTATTAAACTTTAAAAAAATGGCAAACCTATTTAAATATCAATGCCTGAAATTTAAATTTGAAAGTATTTTAATATAATATTTCTTATATCCTACAACCTAATATTTTAGGTACTACATTTAGTTTATTTAGTTGTTTAAATATTTTATTATGTGTTATTTAATATTAATAAATAAGTTACCTGAACATTACGGTCAATATAATTGACAAAATTCTAAAACATTTAAAAGTCAATATTTCAGTATGTTTATTATTGAACTATTAAAATATTTTATTTCTTAAAAGGTGTGAAATATAAGTCCTGATTATAAAAACATTTTATCTAACTGACATGCAATTCAAAAAAGCTATATTTAGTTATGTTGCAAATAAACATAGAATTATATTTGAATATAATGTAATACATTTATTAAAAAATCATACTTATTATTATTATATGTTACTCAATTCATTTAAAATGGATTTTCTTTTTCAAATTATGTAATATATGATATACAATGAGAGCAGTCTACAGCACATGGCTAATTAATATGCACCTGTCATACCCCAGAAAGCACATGGCTAATTATGCCAGTTCCTGCCTTTGATTTTTTTACCATATTGGGTAATTTCATTAATTTCAGCAAGCATGAGCACCTGTCAAGGTCTCAGGTGACCCCAGTGGGGTTCAGGGGTCACTACCTTGCAGTCTAAGGCCATGTGACGTCGAGAGGACTGCTGGGGGCCACAGGGTGGGGACAGAGAAGATCCATCAGGTTCCTTTTCACAGGGGCCATGCTAATCTTCTCTGTGTCGATCCAATTTTAGTATATGTGCCACCATAGCGAGCACAGACCAGTGGTCAGGCTCAGGGCATATGTACGCCTCGAGTCCCAGCAATGTTCCTCCAGGGTGGTGGGAACCGGAGAGCCATGTTCCCACTTGTATGCCGTGCACTACAGAGCTTTGGTCCTGTCAGTGCTAGGCACACTGAATGATGCAGTAGGTCACCAAGTTTAAAGACTGGGGAAATTAGAGTGTCAGGTTAGCCTATGGCAAAGTCCCACTAAAGCAAGGGCTTTGGAAGTGCATTGGTTGCACAACAAAACAAACGATCAAAGCATCCCACATTCGTTTTCACCATGCATGTAGACTTTCCAGTTGACCCAGTAGCACCTCCCACGATTTGCTAAACCCATCCTCATGCACCATTTGGAATCGTGAAAAGCCTTTTGTCTTTTTTCATTTCTGTACTTTTACCCACGCACTAAAACAGCAATATGGAGCGCTTCACGGATTTGCGTGTCATCCTTTCGCAGGGGCCATGCTAATCTTCTCTGTATCGATCCAATTTTAGTATATGTGCCACCGTAGCGAGCACAGATTAGCAGTCAGGCTCAGGGCATATGTACGCCTCGAGTCCCAGCAATGTTCCTCCAAGGTGGTGGGACCTGGAGAGCCATGTTCCCACTTGTATGCCGTGCACTACAGAGCTTTGGTCCTGTCAGTGCTAGGCACACTGATTGATGCAGTAGGTCACCAAGTTTAAAGACTGGGGAAATTAGAGTGTCAGGTTAGCCTATGGCAAAGTCCCACTAAAGCAAGGGCTTTGGAAGTGCATTGGTTGCACAACAAAACAAACGATCAAAGCATCCCACATTCGTTTTCACCATGCATGTAGACTTTCCAGTTGACCCAGTAGCACCTCCCATGATTTGCTAAACCCATCCTCATGCACCATTTGGAATCGTGGAAAGCCTTTTGTCTTTTTTCATTTCTGTACTTTTACCCACGCACTAAAACAGCAATATGGAGCGCTTCACGGATTTGCGTGTCATCCTTTCGCAGGGGCCATGCTAATCTTCTCTGTATCGATCCAATTTTAGTATATGTGCCACCGTAGCGAGCACAGATGAGTGAACAGGCTCAGGGCATATGTACGCCTCGAGTCCCAGCAATGTTCCTCCAAGGTGGTGGGACCTGGAGAGCCATGTTCCCACTTGTATGCCGTGCACTACAGAGCTTTGGCCCTGTCAGTGCTAGGCACACTGATTGTTGCAGTAGGTCACCAAGTTTATGGACAGGGGGAAATTAGAGTGTCAGGATAGCCTATGGCAAAGTCCCACTAAAGCAAGGGCTTTGGAAGTGCATTGGTTGCACAACAAAACAAACGATCAAAGCATCCCACATTCGTTTTCACCATGCATGTAGACTTTCCAGTTGACCCAGCAGCACCTCCCACGATTTGCTAAACCCATCCTCATGCACCATTTGGAATCGTGAAAAGCCTTTTGTCTTTTTTCATTTCTGTACTTTTACCCACGCACTAAAACAGCAATATGGAGCACTTCACGGATTTGCGTGTCATCCTTTCGCCTCTTGCGGGAGAATCTTCGGTTCCCTTCCCGTTCCACAGTTCTACTTTCCCTTCTTCCTGATTGGCCCGACGTCTGGCTCGGGATTGGTCGACGCAAAGTTCCACAAAGCGTGCTTCCGAATTTGGTCATGTCATGTAGCGTGCCGTTGGCTCTTTGAGAAAGTTCCACTGAACGTGCGCTCCGATTGGCCGCTGGGCGGGACCTCCAGGAAGCGCGATTTATAAAGCGGTGCAGTGGATAGAGGAAGTTAAAAAAGGAGACAAAACAGACTATAAAGACGACAAGCTTTGTTGTAAATGTTTATTTTGTTTGACTAAAAAATAGATACATGTACATATATACATGTATATGTTTTAGGGCTTTATGATAGCATAGAAAAACGCGATTATTTCTAAAATAACATTTCCCTAGAAAAATGCATTTTTTTCTGTGTTATTAAATCATTTACTTAATAATATTAAGTGGTTAAAAGATATTGTTCAGATGCAATTAACTCTAATTCTAAAAATTATAAGTCTAATAACACTGTCAAGGTGCAAACATTTAGTCTTTAAAACAACTAAGCAAGATAAATGTTTATTTTGTATAAAACAAATAGAAATATACATGTACAAGTTGTAGGGCTTTATGATAGCATAGAAAATGCTATTATTTCTAAAATAACATTAATGATATCATAGAAAATGCTATTATTTCTAAAATAACATTTATGATAGCATAGAAAATGCTATGATTTCTAAGAAAACATTTCCCTACAAAAATGCATTTTTTATCTGTGTTATTAAATCTTTTACTTAAAAAAATTAAACAGTTAAAAGATATTGTTCAGATGCAAATAACTAATTCTAAAAATTAAGTCTAAGTCTAAAAACACTGTAAAGGTGCAAACATCATTTTTTTTTAAACAAATAAGCAAGATATTCTGACTCTGATTGGCTGTTGTCATTTTCTTTTTTCTTCTTAACTTCTGCTATTAGTGTTTATTTACAGCTCTGGGTTAAGCTTTGAGCTGCTCTAGCAAATAGCCGAGCAGCAACTACTGGGAAGGTAGTTTAAAAAATAATAATTTATCATACGTTTGTGATTTTTTTTTATTTTTAAATATTGCATAAACTGTCGTGATAATAAAATAATTTTACGCTATATTGTACTGCCCTAATATGTTCAAAGTATAAATAGTTATATATTTTGTGTAAATAAACATTTTTTCTATTTTATTTCTAATCTCTGTGTACATTTTAGCTTTTTTTTAAAGATTTGTTCAGTAGCTACAGTGTCCCAAGAGTGGGTTATCTGTTGTGACTCGAATAACTTTACACAATATTTATATTACACTTTACATCATTTTTTCTATTCATTTATTGCAAACAAGTGTTAAAGGATAAAATAAACCTTGCAAAAATACACTGCGTACATATTCATGTGGTTGCTTTTTATGTTATCATTGTGTAATTTAAAGTATGGTAATATTAGGGTTCTGTATATTATTCATAAACAAGTTATAAACTCTAGTTTAGCTAACAGTAAAAATAAAATGGTATAAAATTATATTGTAAATTAAATTTAGGTAAATATTCAATGTAAATGCAATAACACCTAAAAATAATATGTGTATATGTAAATATAACTGTAAACATTGATGTAAATGAAATATTTTAAAATATATTTAACTGAATTTTTAAATAATTTATTAAACTTTAAAAAAATGACAAACCTATTTAAATATCAATGCCTGAAATTTAAATTTGAAAGTATTTTAATATAATATTTCTTATATCCTACAACCTAATATTTTAGGTACTATATTTAGTTTAATCAGTTGTTTAAATATTTTATTATGTGTTATTTAATATTAATAAATAAGTTACCTGAACATTACGGTCAATATAATTGACAAAATTCTAAAACATTTAAAAGTCAATATTTCAGTATGTTTATTATTGAACTATTAAAATATTTTATTTCTTAAAAGGTGTAAAATATAAGTCCTGATTATAAAAACATTTTATCTAACTGACATGCAATTCAAAAAAGCTATATTTAGTTATGTTGCAAATAAACATACAATTATATTTGAATATAATGTAATACATTTATTAAAATATAATACTTATAATTATATGTTACTCAAGTCATTTAAAATGGATTTTCTTTTTCAAATTATGTAATAAATGATATACAATGAGAGCAGTCTACAGCACATGGCTAATTAATATGCACCTGTCATACCCCAGAAAGCACATGGCTAATTATGCCAGTTCCCGCCTTTGATTTTTTACCATATTGGGTAATTTGTTTAATTTCAACAAGCATGAGCACCCTTCAAAGCCACAGGTGACACCAATGGGGTTCAGGGGTCACTACTCTGCAGTCTAAGGCCATGTGACGTCGAGAGGGCTGCTGGGGGCCACAGGGTGGGGACAGAGAAGATCCATCAGGTTCCTTTTCGCAGGGGCCATGCTAATCTTCTCTGTATCGATCCAATTTTAGTATATGTGCCACCGTAGCGAGCACAGATCAGCAGTCAGGCTCAGGGCATATGTACGCCTCGAGTCCCAGCAATGTTCCTCCAAGGTGGTGGGACCTGGAGAGCCATGTTCCCACTTGTATGCCGTGCACTACAGAGCTTTGGCCCTGTCAGTGCTAGGCACACTGATTGATGCAGTAGGTCACCAAGTTTATGGACAGGGGGAAATTAGAGTGTCAGGATAGCCTATGGCAAAGTCCCAGTAAAGCAAGGGCTTTGAAAGTGCATTGGTTGCACAACAAAACAAATGATCAAAGCATCCCACATTCGTTTTCACCATGCATGTAGACTTTCCAGTTGACCCAGCAGCACCTCCCACGATTTGCTAAACCCATCCTCATGCACCATTTGGAATCGTGAAAAGCCTTTTGTCTTTTTGCATTTCTGTACTTTTACCCACGCACTAAAACAACAATATGGAGCGCTTCACGGATTTGCGTGTCATCCTTTCGCAGGGGCCATGCTAATCTTCTCTGTATCGATCCAATTTTAGTATATGTGCCACCGTAGCGAGCACGGACGAGTGGACAGGCTCAGGGCATATGTACGCCTCGAGTCCCAGCAATGTTCCTCCAAGGTGGTGGGACCTGGAGAGCCATGTTCCCACTTGTATGCCGTGCACTACAGAGCTTTGGCCCTGTCAGTGCTAGGCACACTGATTGATGCAGTAGGTCACCAAGTTTATGGACGGGGGGAATTTAGAGTGTCAGGATAGCCTATGGCAATCCCACTAAAGCAAGGGCTTTGGAAGTGCATTAGCACAACAAAACATATGATCAAAGCATCCCACATTCGTTGTCACCATGCATGTAGACTTTCCAGTTGACCCAGCAGCACCTCCCACGATTTGCTAAACCCATCGTCATGCACCATTTGGAAACGTGAAAAGCCTTTTGTCTTTTTTCATTTCTGTACTTTTACCCACGCACTAAAAAAGCAATATGGAGCGCTTCACGGATTTGCGTGTCATCCTTTCGCAGGGGCCATGCTAATCTTCTCTGTATCGATCCAATTTTAGTATATGTGCCACCGTAGCGAGCACAGATCAGCAGTCAGGCTCAGGGCATATGTACGCCTTGAGTCCCAGCAATGTTCCTCCAAGGTGGTGGGACCTGGAGAGCCATGTTCCCACTTGTATGCCGTGCACTACAGAGCTTTGGCCCTGTCAGTGCTAGGCACACTGATTGATGCAGTAGGTCACCAAGTTTATGGACAGGGGGAAATTAGAGTGTCAGGATAGCCTATGGCAAAGTCCCAGTAAAGCAAGGGCTTTGAAAGTGCATTGGTTGCACAACAAAACAAATGATCAAAGCATCCCACATTCGTTTTCACCATGCATGTAGACTTTCCAGTTGACCCAGCAGCACCTCCCACGATTTGCTAAACCCATCCTCATGCACCATTTGGAATCGAGAAAAGCCTTTTGTCTTTTTGCATTTCTGTACTTTTACCCACGCACTAAATCAGCAATATGGAGCGCTTCACGGATTTGCGTGTCATCCTTTCGCAGGGGCCATGCTAATCTTCTCTGTATCGATCCAATTTTAGTATATGTGCCACCGTAGCGAGCACGGACGAGTGGACAGGCTCAGGGCATATGTACGCCTCGAGTCCCAGCAATGTTCCTCCAAGGTGGTGGGACCTGGAGAGCCATGTTCCCACTTGTATGCCGTGCACTACAGAGCTTTGGCCCTGTCAGTGCTAGGCACACTGATTGATGCAGTAGGTCACCAAGTTTATGGACGGGGGGAAATTAGAGTGTCAGGATAGCCTATGGCAAAGTCCCACTAAAGCAAGGGCTTTGGAAGTGCATTGGTTGCACAACAAAGCAAACGATCAAAGCATCTCACATTCGTTTTCACCATGCATGTAGACTTTCCAGTTGACCCAGCAGCACCTCCCACGATTTGCTAAACCCATCCTCATGCACCATTTGGAATCGTGAAAAGCCTTTTGTCTTTTTTCATTTCTGTACTTTTACCCACGCACTAAAACAGCAATATGGAGCGCTTCACGGATTTGCGTGTCATCCTTTCGCAGGGGCCATGCTAATCTTCTCTGTATCGATCCAATTTTAGTATATGTGCCACCGTAGCAAGCACAGACCAGCGGTCAGGCTCAGGGCATATGTACGCCTCGAGTCCCAGCAATGTTCCTTCAAGGTGGTGGGACCCGAAGAGCCATGTTCCCACTTGTATGCCGTGCACTACAGGGCTTTGGCCCTGTCAGTGCTAGGCACACTGATTGATGCAGTAGGTCACCAAGTTTATGGACAGGGGGAAATTAGAGTGTCAGGATAGCCTATGGCAAAGTCCCACTAAAGCAAGGGCTTTGGAAGTGCATTAGCACAACAAAACAAACGATCAAAGCATCCCACATTCGTTTTCACCATGCATGTAGACTTTCCAGTTGACCCAGCAGCACCTCCCACGATTTGCTAAACCCATCCTCATGCACCATTTGGAATCGTGAAAAGCCTTTTGTCTTTTTTCATTTCTGTACTTTTACCCACGCACTAAAACAACAATATGGAGCGCTTCACGGATTTGCGTGTCACCCTTTCGCAGGGGCCATGCTAATCTTCTCTGTATCGATCCAATTTTAGTATATGTGCCACCGTAGCGAGCACGGACGAGTGGACAGGCTCAGGGCATATGTACGCCTCGAGTCCCAGCAATGTTCCTCCAAGGTGGTGGGACCTGGAGAGCCATGTTCCCACTTGTATGCCGTGCACTACAGAGCTTTGGCCCTGTCAGTGCTAGGCACACTGATTGATGCAGTAGGTCACCAAGTTTATGGACGGGGGGAATTTAGAGTGTCAGGATAGCCTATGGCAATCCCACTAAAGCAAGGGCTTTGGAAGTGCATTAGCACAACAAAACATATGATCAAAGCATCCCACATTCGTTGTCACCATGCATGTAGACTTTCCAGTTGACCCAGCAGCACCTCCCACGATTTGCTAAACCCATCGTCATGCACCATTTGGAAACGTGAAAAGCCTTTTGTCTTTTTTCATTTCTGTACTTTTACCCACGCACTAAAAAAGCAATATGGAGCGCTTCACGGATTTGCGTGTCATCCTTTCGCAGGGGCCATGCTAATCTTCTCTGTATCGATCCAATTTTAGTATATGTGCCACCGTAGCGAGCACAGATCAGCAGTCAGGCTCAGGGCATATGTACGCCTTGAGTCCCAGCAATGTTCCTCCAAGGTGGTGGGACCTGGAGAGCCATGTTCCCACTTGTATGCCGTGCACTACAGAGCTTTGGCCCTGTCAGTGCTAGGCACACAGATTGATGCAGTAGGTCACCAAGTTTATGGACAGGGGGAAATTAGAGTGTCAGGATAGCCTATGGCAAAGTCCCACTAAAGCAAGGGCTTTGGAAGTGCATTGGTTGCACAACAAAGCAAACGATCAAAGCATCCCACATTCGTTTTCACCATGCATGTAGACTTTCCAGTTGACCCAGCAGCACCTCTCACGATTTGCTAAACCCATCCTCATGCACCATTTTGAATCGTGAAAAGCCTTTTGTCTTTTTGCATTTCTGTACTTTTACCCACGCACTAAAAAAGCAATATGGAGCGCTTCACGGATTTGCGTGTCATCCTTTCGCAGGGGCCATGCTAATCTTCTCTGTATCGATCCAATTTTAGTATATGTGCCACCGTAGCGAGCACAGATCAGCAGTCAGGCTCAGGGCATATGTACGCCTCGAGTCCCAGCAATGTTCCTCCAAGGTGGTGGGACCTGGAGAGCCATATTCCCACTTGTATGCCGTGCACTACAGAGCTTTGGCCCTGTCAGTGCTAGGCACACTGATTGATGCAGTAGGTCACCAAGTTTATGGACAGGGGGAAATTAGAGTGTCAGGATAGCCTATGGCAAAGTCCCAGTAAAGCAAGGGCTTTGAAAGTGCATTGGTTGCACAACAAAACAAATGATCAAAGCATCCCACATTCGTTTTCACCATGCATGTAGACTTTCCAGTTGACCCAGCAGCACCTCCCACGATTTGCTAAACCCATCCTCATGCACCATTTGGAATCGTGAAAAGCCTTTTGTCTTTTTGCATTTCTGTACTTTTACCCACGCACTAAATCAGCAATATGGAGCGCTTCATGGATTTGCGTGTCATCCTTTCGCAGGGGCCATGCTAATCTTCTCTGTATCGATCCAATTTTAGTATATGTGCCACCGTAGCGAGCACAGACGAGTAGACAGGCTCAGGGCATATGTACGCCTCGAGTCCCAGCAATGTTCCTCCAAGGTGGTGGGACCTGGAGAGCCATGTTCCCACTTGTATGCCGTGCACTACAGAGCTTTGGCCCTGTCAGTGCTAGGCACACTGATTGATGCAGTAGGTCACCAAGTTTATGGACGGGGGGAAATTAGAGTGTCAGGATAGCCTATGGCAAAGTCCCAGTAAAGCAAGGGCTTTGGAAGTGCATTGGTTGCACAACAAAGCAAACGATCAAAGCATCTCACATTCGTTTTCACCATGCATGTAGACTTTCCAGTTGACCCAGCAGCACCTCCCACGATTTGCTAAACCCATCCTCATGCACCATTTGGAATCGTGAAAAGCCTTTTGTCTTTTTGCATTTCTGTACTTTTACCCACGCACTAAATCAGCAATATGGAGCGCTTCACGGATTTGCGTGTCATCCTTTCGCAGGGGCCATGCTAATCTTCTCTGTATCGATCCAATTTTAGTATATGTGCCACCGTAGCGAGCACGGACGAGTGGACAGGCTCAGGGCATATGTACGCCTCGAGTCCCAGCAATGTTCCTCCAAGGTGGTGGGACCTGGAGAGCCATGTTCCCACTTGTATGCCGTGCACTACAGAGCTTTGGCCCTGTCAGTGCTAGGCACACTGATTGATGCAGTAGGTCACCAAGTTTATGGACAGGGGGAAATTAGAGTGTCAGGATAGCCTATGGCAAAGTCCCACTAAAGCAAGGGCTTTGGAAGTGCATTAGCACAACAAAACAAACGATCAAAGCATCCCACATTCGTTTTCACCATGCATGTAGACTTTCCAGTTGACCCAGCAGCACCTCCCACGATTTGCTAAACCCATCCTCATGCACCATTTGGAATCGTGAAAAGCCTTTTGTCTTTTTGCATTTCTGTACTTTTACCCACGCACTAAATCAGCAATATGGAGCGCTTCATGGATTTGCGTGTCATCCTTTCGCAGGGGCCATGCTAATCTTCTCTGTATCGATCCAATTTTAGTATATGTGCCACCGTAGCGAGCACGGACGAGTAGACAGGCTCAGGGCATATGTACGCCTCGAGTCCCAGCAATGTTCCTCCAAGGTGGTGGGACCTGGAGAGCCATGTTCCCACTTGTATGCCGTGCACTACAGAGCTTTGGCCCTGTCAGTGCTAGGCACACTGATTGATGCAGTAGGTCACCAAGTTTATGGACGGGGGAAATTAGAGTGTCAGGATAGCCTATGGCAAAGTCCCAGTAAAGCAAGGGCTTTGGAAGTGCATTGGTTGCACAACAAAGCAAACGATCAAAGCATCTCACATTCGTTTTCACCATGCATGTAGACTTTCCAGTTGACCCAGCAGCACCTCCCACGATTTGCTAAACCCATCCTCATGCACCATTTGGAATCGTGAAAAGCCTTTTGTCTTTTTTTATTTCTGTACTTTTACCCACGCACTAAAACAGCAATATGGAGCGCTTCACGGATTTGCGTGTCATCCTTTCGCAGGGGCCATGCTAATCTTCTCTGTATCGATCCAATTTTAGTATATGTGCCACCGTAGCAAGCACAGACCAGCGGTCAGGCTCAGGGCATATGTACGCCTCGAGTCCCAGCAATGTTCCTTCAAGGTGGTGGGACCCGAAGAGCCATGTTCCCACTTGTATGCCGTGCACTACAGAGCTTTGGCCCTGTCAGTGCTAGGCACACTGATTGATGCAGTAGGTCACCAAGTTTATGGACAGGGGGAAATTAGAGTGTCAGGATAGCCTATGGCAAAGTCCCACTAAAGCAAGGGCTTTGGAAGTGCATTATCACAACAAAACAAACGATCAAAGCATCCAACATTCGTTTTCACCATGCATGTAGACTTTCCAGTTGACCCAGCAGCACCTCCCACGATTTGCTAAACCCATCCTCATGCACCATTTGGAATCGTGAAAAGCCTTTTGTCTTTTTGCATTTCTGTACTTTTACCCACGCACTAAAACAGCAATATGGAGCGCTTCACGGATTTGCGTGTCATCCTTTCGCAGGGGCCATGCTAATCTTCTCTGTATCGATCCAATTTTAGTATATGTGCCACCGTAGCGAGCACAGATCAGCAGTCAGGCTCAGGGCATATGTACGCCTCGAGTCCCAGCAATGTTCCTCCAAGGTGGTGGGACCTGGAGAGCCATGTTCCCACTTGTATGCCGTGCACTACAGAGCTTTGGCCCTGTCAGTGCTAGGCACACTGATTGATGCAGTAGGTCACCAAGTTTATGGACAGGGGGAAATTAGAGTGTCAGGATAGCCTATGGCAAAGTCCCAGTAAAGCAAGGGCTTTGGAAGTGCATTGGTTGCACAACAAAACAAATGATCAAAGCATACCACATTCGTTTTCACCATGCATGTAGACTTTCCAGTTGACCGAGCAGCACCTCCCACGATTTGCTAAACCCATCCTCATGCACCATTTGGAATCGTGAAAAGCCTTTTGTCTTTTTGCATTTCTGTACTTTTACCCACGCACTAAAACAGCAATATGGAGCGCTTCACGGATTTGCGTGTCATCCTTTCGCAGGGGCCATGCTAATCTTCTCTGTATCGATCCAATTTTAGTATATGTGCCACCGTAGCGAGCACGGACGAGTGGACAGGCTCAGGGCATATGTACGCCTCGAGTCCCAGCAATGTTCCTCCAAGGTGGTGGGACCTGGAGAGCCATGTTCCCACTTGTATGCCGTGCACTACAGAGCTTTGGCCCTGTCAGTGCTAGGCACACTGATTGATGCAGTAGGTCACCAAGTTTATGGACAGGGGGAAATTAGAGTGTCAGGATAGCCTATGGCAAAGTCCCAGTAAAGCAAGGGCTTTGGAAGTGCATTGGTTGCACAACAAAGCAAACGATCAAAGCATCCCACATTCGTTTTCACCATGCATGTAGACTTTCCAGTTGACCCAGCAGCACCTCCCACGATTTGCTAAACTCATCCTCATGCACCATTTGGAATCGTGAAAAGCCTTTTGTCTTTTTGCATTTCTGTACTTTTACCCACGCACTAAAACAGCATTATGGAGCACTTCACGGATTTGCGTGTCATCCTTTCGCAGGGGCCATGCTAATCTTCTCTGTATCAATCCAATTTTAGTATATGTGCCACCGTAGCAAGCACAGACCAGTGGTCAGGCTCAGGGCATATTTACGCCTCGAGTCCCAGCAATGTTCCTCCAGGGTGGTGGGAACCGGAGAGCCATGTTCCCACTTGTATGCCGTGCACTACAGAGCTTTGGCCCTGTCAGTGCTAGGCACACTGATTGATGCAGTAGGTCACCAAGTTTATGGACAGGGGGAAATTAGAGTGTCAGGATAGCCTATGGCAAAGTCCCACTAAAGCAAGGGCTTTGGAAGTGCATTAGCACAACAAAACAAACGATCAAAGCATCCCACATTCGTTTTCACCATGCATGTAGACTTTCCAGTTGACCCAGCAGCACCTCCCACGATTTGCTAAACCCATCCTCATGCACCATTTGGAATCGTGAAAAGCCTTTTGTCTTTTTTCATTTCTGTACTTTTACCCACGCACTAAAACAGCATTATGGAGCGCTTCACGGATTTGCGTGTCATCCTTTCGCAGGGGCCATGCTAATCTTCTCTGTATCGATCCAATTTTAGTATATGTGCCACCGTAGCGAGCACGGACGAGTGGACAGGCTCAGGGCATATGTACGCCTCGAGTCCCAGCAATGTTCCTCCAAGGTGGTGGGACCTGGAGAGCCATATTCCCACTTGTATGCCGTGCACTACAGAGCTTTGGCCCTGTCAGTGCTAGGCACACTGATTGATGCAGTAGGTCACCAAGTTTATGGACAGGGGGAAATTAGAGTGTCAGGATAGCCTATGGCAAAGTCCCAGTAAAGCAAGGGCTTTGGAAGTGCATTGTTTGCACAACAAAGCAAACGATCAAAGCATCCCACATTCGTTTTCACCATGCATGTAGAATTTCCAGTTGACCCAGCAGCACCTCCCACGATTTGCTAAACCCATCCTCATGCACCATTTGGAATCATGAAAAGCCTTTTGTCTTTTTTCATTTCTGTACTTTTACCCACGCACTAAAACAGCAATATGGAGCGCTTCACGGATTTGCGTGTCATCCTTTCGCAGGGGCCATGCTAATCTTCTCTGTATCGATCCAATTTTAGTATATGTGCCACCGTAGCAAGCACAGACCAGCGGTCAGGCTCAGGGCATATGTACGCCTCGAGTCCCAGCAATGTTCCTTCAAGGTGGTGGGACCCGAAGAGCCATGTTCCCACTTGTATGCCGTGCACTACAGAGCTTTGGCCCTGTCAGTGCTAGGCACACTGATTGATGCAGTAGGTCACCAAGTTTATGGACAGGGGGAAATTAGAGTGTCAGGATAGCCTATGGCAAAGTCCCACTAAAGCAAGGGCTTTGGAAGTGCATTAGCACAACAAAACAAACGATCAAAGCATCCCACATTCGTTTTCACCATGCATGTAGACTTTCCAGTTGACCCAGCAGCACCTCCCACGATTTGCTAAACCCATCCTCATGCACCATTTGGAATCGTGAAAAGCCTTTTGTCTTTTTTCATTTCTGTACTTTTACCCACGCACTAAAACAGCAATATGGAGCGCTTCACGGATTTGCGTGTCATCCTTTCGCAGGGGCCATGCTAATCTTCTCTGTATCGATCCAATTTTAGTATATGTGCCACCGTAGCAAGCACAGACCAGCGATCAGGCTCAGGGCATATGTACGCCTCGAGTCCCAGCAATGTTCCTTCAAGGTGGTGGGACCCGAAGAGCCATGTTCCCACTTGTATGCCGTGCACTACAGAGCTTTGGCCCTGTCAGTGCTAGGCACACTGATTGATGCAGTAGGTCACCAAGTTTATGGACAGGGGGAAATTAGAGTGTCAGGATAGCCTATGGCAAAGTCCCACTAAAGCAAGGGCTTTGGAAGTGCATTATCACAACAAAACAAACGATCAAAGCATCCAACATTCGTTTTCACCATGCATGTAGACTTTCCAGTTGACCCAGCAGCACCTCCCACGATTTGCTAAACCCATCCTCATGCACCATTTGGAATCGTGAAAAGCCTTTTGTCTTTTTGCATTTCTGTACTTTTACCCACGCACTAAAACAGCAATATGGATCGCTTCACGGATTTGCGTGTCATCCTTTCGCAGGGGCCATGCTAATCTTCTCTGTATCGATCCAATTTTAGTATATGTGCCACCGTAGCGAGCACAGATCAGCAGTCAGGCTCAGGGCATATGTACGCCTCGAGTCCCAGCAATGTTCCTCCAAGGTGGTGGGACCTGGAGAGCCATGTTCCCACTTGTATGCCGTGCACTACAGAGCTTTGGCCCTGTCAGTGCTAGGCACACTGATTGATGCAGTAGGTCACCAAGTTTATGGACAGGGGGAAATTAGAGTGTCAGGATAGCCTATGGCAAAGTCCCAGTAAAGCAAGGGCTTTGGAAGTGCATTGGTTGCACAACAAAACAAATGATCAAAGCATACCACATTCGTTTTCACCATGCATGTAGACTTTCCAGTTGACCGAGCAGCACCTCCCACGATTTGCTAAACCCATCCTCATGCACCATTTGGAATCGTGAAAAGCCTTTTGTCTTTTTGCATTTCTGTACTTTTACCCACGCACTAAAACAGCAATATGGAGCGCTTCACGGATTTGCGTGTCATCCTTTCGCAGGGGCCATGCTAATCTTCTCTGTATCGATCCAATTTTAGTATATGTGCCACCGTAGCGAGCACGGATCAGCAGTCAGGCTCAGGGCATATGTACGCCTCGAGTCCCAGCAATGTTCCTCCAAGGTGGTGGGACCTGGAGAGCCATGTTCCCACTTGTATGCCGTGCACTACAGAGCTTTGGCCCTGTCAGTGCTAGGCACACTGATTGATGCAGTAGGTCACCAAGTTTATGGACAGGGGGAAATTAGAGTGTCAGGATAGCCTATGGCAAAGTCCCAGTAAAGCAAGGGCTTTGGAAGTGCATTGGTTGCACAACAAAGCAAACGATCAAAGCATCCCACATTCGTTTTCACCATGCATGTAGACTTTCCAGTTGACCCAGCAGCACCTCCCACGATTTGCTAAACTCATCCTCATGCACCATTTGGAATCGTGAAAAGCCTTTTGTCTTTTTTCATTTCTGTACTTTTACCCACGCACTAAAACAGCATTATGGAGCGCTTCACGGATTTGCGTGTCATCCTTTCGCAGGGGCCATGCTAATCTTCTCTGTATCGATCCAATTTTAGTATATGTGCCACCGTAGCGAGCACGGACGAGTAGAAAGGCTCAGGGCATATGTACGCCTCGAGTCCCAGCAATGTTCCTCCAAGGTGGTGGGACCTGGAGAGCCATGTTCCCACTTGTATGCCGTGCACTACAGAGCTTTGGCCCTGTCAGTGCTAGGCACACTGATTGATGCAGTAGGTCACCAAGTTTATGGACGGGGGGAAATTAGAGTGTCAGGATAGCCTATGGCAAAGTCCCAGTAAAGCAAGGGCTTTGGAAGTGCATTGGTTGCACAACAAAGCAAACGATCAAAGCATCTCACATTCGTTTTCACCATGCATGTAGACTTTCCAGTTGACCCAGCAGCACCTCCCACGATTTGCTAAACCCATCCTCATGCACCATTTGGAATCGTGAAAAGCCTTTTGTCTTTTTTCATTTCTGTACTTTTACCCACGCACTAAAACAGCAATATGGAGCGCTTCACGGATTTGCGTGTCATCCTTTCGCAGGGGCCATGCTAATCTTCTCTGTATCGATCCAATTTTAGTATATGTGCCACCGTAGCAAGCACAGACCAGCGATCAGGCTCAGGGCATATGTACGCCTCGAGTCCCAGCAATGTTCCTTCAAGGTGGTGGGACCCGAAGAGCCATGTTCCCACTTGTATGCCGTGCACTACAGAGCTTTGGCCCTGTCAGTGCTAGGCACACTGATTGATGCAGTAGGTCACCAAGTTTATGGACAGGGGGAAATTAGAGTGTCAGGATAGCCTATGGCAAAGTCCCACTAAAGCAAGGGCTTTGGAAGTGCATTATCACAACAAAACAAACGATCAAAGCATCCAACATTCGTTTTCACCATGCATGTAGACTTTCCAGTTGACCCAGCAGCACCTCCCACGATTTGCTAAACCCATCCTCATGCACCATTTGGAATCGTGAAAAGCCTTTTGTCTTTTTGCATTTCTGTACTTTTACCCACGCACTAAAACAGCAATATGGAGCGCTTCACGGATTTGCGTGTCATCCTTTCGCAGGGGCCATGCTAATCTTCTCTGTATCGATCCAATTTTAGTATATGTGCCACCGTAGCGAGCACAGATCAGCAGTCAGGCTCAGGGCATATGTACGCCTCGAGTCCCAGCAATGTTCCTCCAAGGTGGTGGGACCTGGAGAGCCATGTTCCCACTTGTATGCCGTGCACTACAGAGCTTTGGCCCTGTCAGTGCTAGGCACACTGATTGATGCAGTAGGTCACCAAGTTTATGGACAGGGGGAAATTAGAGTGTCAGGATAGCCTATGGCAAAGTCCCAGTAAAGCAAGGGCTTTGGAAGTGCATTGGTTGCACAACAAAACAAATGATCAAAGCATACCACATTCGTTTTCACCATGCATGTAGACTTTCCAGTTGACCGAGCAGCACCTCCCACGATTTGCTAAACCCATCCTCATGCACCATTTGGAATCGTGAAAAGCCTTTTGTCTTTTTGCATTTCTGTACTTTTACCCACGCACTAAAACAGCAATATGGAGCGCTTCACGGATTTGCGTGTCATCCTTTCGCAGGGGCCATGCTAATCTTCTCTGTATCGATCCAATTTTAGTATATGTGCCACCGTAGCGAGCACGGACGAGTGGACAGGCTCAGGGCATATGTACGCCTCGAGTCCCAGCAATGTTCCTCCAAGGTGGTGGGACCTGGAGAGCCATGTTCCCACTTGTATGCCGTGCACTACAGAGCTTTGGCCCTGTCAGTGCTAGGCACACTGATTGATGCAGTAGGTCACCAAGTTTATGGACAGGGGGAAATTAGAGTGTCAGGATAGCCTATGGCAAAGTCCCAGTAAAGCAAGGGCTTTGGAAGTGCATTGGTTGCACAACAAAGCAAACGATCAAAGCATCCCACATTCGTTTTCACCATGCATGTAGACTTTCCAGTTGACCCAGCAGCACCTCCCACGATTTGCTAAACTCATCCTCATGCACCATTTGGAATCGTGAAAAGCCTTTTGTCTTTTTGCATTTCTGTACTTTTACCCACGCACTAAAACAGCATTATGGAGCACTTCACGAATTTGCGTGTCATCCTTTCGCAGGGGCCATGCTAATCTTCTCTGTATCAATCCAATTTTAGTATATGTGCCACCGTAGCGAGCACAGACCAGTGGTCAGGCTCAGGGAATATTTACGCCTCGAGTCCCAGCAATGTTCCTCCAGGGTGGTGGGAACCGGAGAGCCATGTTCCCACTTGTATGCCGTGCACTACAGAGCTTTGGCCCTGTCAGTGCTAGGCACACTGATTGATGCAGTAGGTCACCAAGTTTATGGACAGGGGGAAATTAGAGTGTCAGGATAGCCTATGGCAAAGTCCCAGTAAAGCAAGGGCTTTGGAAGTGCATTGGTTGCACAACAAAGCAAACGATCAAAGCATCCCACATTCGTTTTCACCATGCATGTAGACTTTCCAGTTGACCCAGCAGCACCTCCCACGATTTGCTAAACCCATCCTCATGCACCATTTGGAATCGTGAAAAGCCTTTTGTCTTTTTTCATTTCTGTACTTTTACCCACGCACTAAAACAGCAATATGGAGCGCTTCACGGATTTGCGTGTCATCTTTTCGCAGGGGCCATGCTAATCTTCTCTGTATCGATCCAATTTTAGTATATGTGCCACCGTAGCAAGCACAGACCAGCTGTCAGGCTCAGGGCATATGTACGCCTCGAGTCCCAGCAATGTTCCTTCAAGGTGGTGGGACCCGAAGAGCCATGTTCCCACTTGTATGCCGTGCACTACAGAGCTTTGGCCCTGTCAGTGCTAGGCACACTGATTGATGCAGTAGGTCACCAAGTTTATGGACAGGGGGAAATTAGAGTGTCAGGATAGCCTATGGCAAAGTCCCAGTAAAGCAAGGGCTTTGAAAGTGCATTGGTTGCACAACAAAACAAATGATCAAAGCATCCCACATTCGTTTTCACCATGCATGTAGACTTTCCAGTTGACCCAGCAGCACCTCCCACGATTTGCTAAACCCATCCTCATGCACCATTTGGAATCGAGAAAAGCCTTTTGTCTTTTTGCATTTCTGTACTTTTACCCACGCACTAAATCAGCAATATGGAGCGCTTCACGGATTTGCGTGTCATCCTTTCGCAGGGGCCATGCTAATCTTCTCTGTATCGATCCAATTTTAGTATATGTGCCACCGTAGCGAGCACGGACGAGTGGACAGGCTCAGGGCATATGTACGCCTCGAGTCCCAGCAATGTTCCTCCAAGGTGGTGGGACCTGGAGAGCCATGTTCCCACTTGTATGCCGTGCACTACAGAGCTTTGGCCCTGTCAGTGCTAGGCACACTGATTGATGCAGTAGGTCACCAAGTTTATGGACGGGGGGAAATTAGAGTGTCAGGATAGCCTATGGCAAAGTCCCAGTAAAGCAAGGGCTTTGGAAGTGCATTGGTTGCACAACAAAGCAAACGATCAAAGCATCTCACATTCGTTTTCACCATGCATGTAGACTTTCCAGTTGACCCAGCAGCACCTCCCACGATTTGCTAAACCCATCCTCATGCACCATTTGGAATCGTGAAAAGCCTTTTGTCTTTTTTCATTTCTGTACTTTTACCCACGCACTAAAACAGCAATATGGAGCGCTTCACGGATTTGCGTGTCATCCTTTCGCAGGGGCCATGCTAATCTTCTCTGTATCGATCCAATTTTAGTATATGTGCCACCGTAGCAAGCACAGACCAGCGGTCAGGATCAGGGCATATGTACGCCTCGAGTCCCAGCAATGTTCCTTCAAGGTGGTGGGACCCGAAGAGCCATGTTCCCACTTGTATGCCGTGCACTACAGAGCTTTGGCCCTGTCAGTGCTAGGCACACTGATTGATGCAGTAGGTCACCAAGTTTATGGACAGGGGGAAATTAGAGTGTCAGGATAGCCTATGGCAAAGTCCCACTAAAGCAAGGGCTTTGGAAGTGCATTAGCACAACAAAACAAACGATCAAAGCATCCCACATTCGTTTTCACCATGCATGTAGACTTTCCAGTTGACCCAGCAGCACCTCCCACGATTTGCTAAACCCATCCTCATGCACCATTTGGAATCGTGAAAAGCCTTTTGTCATTTTTCATTTCTGTACTTTTACCCACGCACTAAAACAGCAATATGGAGCGCTTCACGGATTTGCGTGTCATCCTTTCGCAGGGGCCATGCTAATCTTCTCTGTATCGATCCAATTTTAGTATATGTGCCACCGTAGCGAGCACAGATCAGCAGTCAGGCTCAGGGCATATGTACGCCTCGAGTCCCAGCAATGTTCCTCCAAGGTGGTGGGACCTGGAGAGCCATGTTCCCACTTGTATGCCGTGCACTACAGAGCTTTGGCCCTGTCAGTGCTAGGCACACTGATTGATGCAGTAGGTCACCAAGTTTATGGACAGGGGGAAATTAGAGTGTCAGGATAGCCTATGGCAAAGTCCCAGTAAAGCAAGGGCTTTGAAAGTGCATTGGTTGCACAACAAAACAAATGATCAAAGCATCCCACATTCGTTTTCACCATGCATGTAGACTTTCCAGTTGACCCAGCAGCACCTCCCACGATTTGCTAAACCCATCCTCATGCACCATTTGGAATCGTGAAAAGCCTTTTGTCTTTTTGCATTTCTGTACTTTTACCCACGCACTAAAACAACAATATGGAGCGCTTCACGGATTTGCGTGTCATCCTTTCGCAGGGGCCATGCTAATCTTCTCTGTATCGATCCAATTTTAGTATATGTGCCACCGTAGCGAGCACGGACGAGTGGACAGGCTCAGGGCATATGTATGCCTCGAGTCCCAGCAATGTTCCTCCAAGGTGGTGGGACCTGGAGAGCCATGTTCCCACTTGTATGCCGTGCACTACAGAGCTTTGGCCCTGTCAGTGCTAGGCACACTGATTGATGCAGTAGGTCACCAAGTTTATGGACGGGGGGAATTTAGAGTGTCAGGATAGCCTATGGCAATCCCACTAAAGCAAGGGCTTTGGAAGTGCATTAGCACAACAAAACATATGATCAAAGCATCCCACATTCGTTGTCACCATGCATGTAGACTTTCCAGTTGACCCAGCAGCACCTCCCACGATTTGCTAAACCCATCGTCATGCACCATTTGGAAACGTGAAAAGCCTTTTGTCTTTTTTCATTTCTGTACTTTTACCCACGCACTAAAAAAGCAATATGGAGCGCTTCACGGATTTGCGTGTCATCCTTTCGCAGGGGCCATGCTAATCTTCTCTGTATCGATCCAATTTTAGTATATGTGCCACCGTAGCGAGCACAGATCAGCAGTCAGGCTCAGGGCATATGTACGCCTTGAGTCCCAGCAATGTTCCTCCAAGGTGGTGGGACCTGGAGAGCCATGTTCCCACTTGTATGCCGTGCACTACAGAGCTTTGGCCCTGTCAGTGCTAGGCACACTGATTGATGCAGTAGGTCACCAAGTTTATGGACAGGGGGAAATTAGAGTGTCAGGATAGCCTATGGCAAAGTCCCAGTAAAGCAAGGGCTTTGAAAGTGCATTGGTTGCACAACAAAACAAATGATCAAAGCATCCCACATTCGTTTTCACCATGCATGTAGACTTTCCAGTTGACCCAGCAGCACCTCCCACGATTTGCTAAACCCATCCTCATGCACCATTTGGAATCGAGAAAAGCCTTTTGTCTTTTTGCATTTCTGTACTTTTACCCACGCACTAAATCAGCAATATGGAGCGCTTCACGGATTTGCGTGTCATCCTTTCGCAGGGGCCATGCTAATCTTCTCTGTATCGATCCAATTTTAGTATATGTGCCACCGTAGCGAGCACGGACGAGTGGACAGGCTCAGGGCATATGTACGCCTCGAGTCCCAGCAATGTTCCTCCAAGGTGGTGGGACCTGGAGAGCCATGTTCCCACTTGTATGCCGTGCACTACAGAGCTTTGGCCCTGTCAGTGCTAGGCACACTGATTGATGCAGTAGGTCACCAAGTTTATGGACGGGGGGAAATTAGAGTGTCAGGATAGCCTATGGCAAAGTCCCAGTAAAGCAAGGGCTTTGGAAGTGCATTGGTTGCACAACAAAGCAAACGATCAAAGCATCTCACATTCGTTTTCACCATGCATGTAGACTTTCCAGTTGACCCAGCAGCACCTCCCACGATTTGCTAAACCCATCCTCATGCACCATTTGGAATCGTGAAAAGCCTTTTGTCTTTTTTCATTTCTGTACTTTTACCCACGCACTAAAACAGCAATATGGAGCGCTTCACGGATTTGCGTGTCATCCTTTCGCAGGGGCCATGCTAATCTTCTCTGTATCGATCCAATTTTAGTATATGTGCCACCGTAGCAAGCACAGACCAGCGGTCAGGCTCAGGGCATATGTACGCCTCGAGTCCCAGCAATGTTCCTTCAAGGTGGTGGGACCCGAAGAGCCATGTTCCCACTTGTATGCCGTGCACTACAGAGCTTTGGCCCTGTCAGTGCTAGGCACACTGATTGATGCAGTAGGTCACCAAGTTTATGGACAGGGGGAAATTAGAGTGTCAGGATAGCCTATGGCAAAGTCCCACTAAAGCAAGGGCTTTGGAAGTGCATTAGCACAACAAAACAAACGATCAAAGCATCCCACATTCGTTTTCACCATGCATGTAGACTTTCCAGTTGACCCAGCAGCACCTCCCACGATTTGCTAAACCCATCCTCATGCACCATTTGGAATCGTGAAAAGCCTTTTGTCTTTTTTCATTTCTGTACTTTTACCCACGCACTAAAACAGCAATATGGAGCGCTTCACGGATTTGCGTGTCATCCTTTCGCAGGGGCCATGCTAATCTTCTCTGTATCGATCCAATTTTAGTATATGTGCCACCGTAGCGAGCACAGATCAGCAGTCAGGCTCAGGGCATATGTACGCCTCGAGTCCCAGCAATGTTCCTCCAAGGTGGTGGGACCTGGAGAGCCATGTTCCCACTTGTATGCCGTGCACTACAGAGCTTTGGCCCTGTCAGTGCTAGGCACACTGATTGATGCAGTAGGTCACCAAGTTTATGGACAGGGGGAAATTAGAGTGTCAGGATAGCCTATGGCAAAGTCCCAGTAAAGCAAGGGCTTTGAAAGTGCATTGGTTGCACAACAAAACAAATGATCAAAGCATCCCACATTCGTTTTCACCATGCATGTAGACTTTCCAGTTGACCCAGCAGCACCTCCCACGATTTGCTAAACCCATCCTCATGCACCATTTGGAATCGTGAAAAGCCTTTTGTCTTTTTGCATTTCTGTACTTTTACCCACGCACTAAAACAACAATATGGAGCGCTTCACGGATTTGCGTGTCATCCTTTCGCAGGGGCCATGCTAATCTTCTCTGTATCGATCCAATTTTAGTATATGTGCCACCGTAGCGAGCACGGACGAGTGGACAGGCTCAGGGCATATGTACGCCTCGAGTCCCAGCAATGTTCCTCCAAGGTGGTGGGACCTGGAGAGCCATGTTCCCACTTGTATGCCGTGCACTACAGAGCTTTGGCCCTGTCAGTGCTAGGCACACTGATTGATGCAGTAGGTCACCAAGTTTATGGACGGGGGGAATTTAGAGTGTCAGGATAGCCTATGGCAATCCCACTAAAGCAAGGGCTTTGGAAGTGCATTAGCACAACAAAACATATGATCAAAGCATCCCACATTCGTTGTCACCATGCATGTAGACTTTCCAGTTGACCCAGCAGCACCTCCCACGATTTGCTAAACCCATCGTCATGCACCATTTGGAAACGTGAAAAGCCTTTTGTCTTTTTTCATTTCTGTACTTTTACCCACGCACTAAAAAAGCAATATGGAGCGCTTCACGGATTTGCGTGTCATCCTTTCGCAGGGGCCATGCTAATCTTCTCTGTATCGATCCAATTTTAGTATATGTGCCACCGTAGCGAGCACAGATCAGCAGTCAGGCTCAGGGCATATGTACGCCTTGAGTCCCAGCAATGTTCCTCCAAGGTGGTGGGACCTGGAGAGCCATGTTCCCACTTGTATGCCGTGCACTACAGAGCTTTGGCCCTGTCAGTGCTAGGCACACTGATTGATGCAGTAGGTCACCAAGTTTATGGACAGGGGGAAATTAGAGTGTCAGGATAGCCTATGGCAAAGTCCCAGTAAAGCAAGGGCTTTGAAAGTGCATTGGTTGCACAACAAAACAAATGATCAAAGCATCCCACATTCGTTTTCACCATGCATGTAGACTTTCCAGTTGACCCAGCAGCACCTCCCACGATTTGCTAAACCCATCCTCATGCACCATTTGGAATCGAGAAAAGCCTTTTGTCTTTTTGCATTTCTGTACTTTTACCCACGCACTAAATCAGCAATATGGAGCGCTTCACGGATTTGCGTGTCATCCTTTCGCAGGGGCCATGCTAATCTTCTCTGTATCGATCCAATTTTAGTATATGTGCCACCGTAGCGAGCACGGACGAGTGGACAGGCTCAGGGCATATGTACGCCTCGAGTCCCAGCAATGTTCCTCCAAGGTGGTGGGACCTGGAGAGCCATGTTCCCACTTGTATGCCGTGCACTACAGAGCTTTGGCCCTGTCAGTGCTAGGCACACTGATTGATGCAGTAGGTCACCAAGTTTATGGACGGGGGGAAATTAGAGTGTCAGGATAGCCTATGGCAAAGTCCCACTAAAGCAAGGGCTTTGGAAGTGCATTGGTTGCACAACAAAGCAAACGATCAAAGCATCTCACATTCGTTTTCACCATGCATGTAGACTTTCCAGTTGACCCAGCAGCACCTCCCACGATTTGCTAAACCCATCCTCATGCACCATTTGGAATCGTGAAAAGCCTTTTGTCTTTTTTCATTTCTGTACTTTTACCCACGCACTAAAACAGCAATATGGAGCGCTTCACGGATTTGCGTGTCATCCTTTCGCAGGGGCCATGCTAATCTTCTCTGTATCGATCCAATTTTAGTATATGTGCCACCGTAGCAAGCACAGACCAGCGGTCAGGCTCAGGGCATATGTACGCCTCGAGTCCCAGCAATGTTCCTTCAAGGTGGTGGGACCCGAAGAGCCATGTTCCCACTTGTATGCCGTGCACTACAGAGCTTTGGCCCTGTCAGTGCTAGGCACACTGATTGATGCAGTAGGTCACCAAGTTTATGGACAGGGGGAAATTAGAGTGTCAGGATAGCCTATGGCAAAGTCCCACTAAAGCAAGGGCTTTGGAAGTGCATTAGCACAACAAAACAAACGATCAAAGCATCCCACATTCGTTTTCACCATGCATGTAGACTTTCCAGTTGACCCAGCAGCACCTCCCACGATTTGCTAAACCCATCCTCATGCACCATTTGGAATCGTGAAAAGCCTTTTGTCTTTTTTCATTTCTGTACTTTTACCCACGCACTAAAACAACAATATGGAGCGCTTCACGGATTTGCGTGTCACCCTTTCGCAGGGGCCATGCTAATCTTCTCTGTATCGATCCAATTTTAGTATATGTGCCACCGTAGCGAGCACGGACGAGTGGACAGGCTCAGGGCATATGTACGCCTCGAGTCCCAGCAATGTTCCTCCAAGGTGGTGGGACCTGGAGAGCCATGTTCCCACTTGTATGCCGTGCACTACAGAGCTTTGGCCCTGTCAGTGCTAGGCACACTGATTGATGCAGTAGGTCACCAAGTTTATGGACGGGGGGAATTTAGAGTGTCAGGATAGCCTATGGCAATCCCACTAAAGCAAGGGCTTTGGAAGTGCATTAGCACAACAAAACATATGATCAAAGCATCCCACATTCGTTGTCACCATGCATGTAGACTTTCCAGTTGACCCAGCAGCACCTCCCACGATTTGCTAAACCCATCGTCATGCACCATTTGGAAACGTGAAAAGCCTTTTGTCTTTTTTCATTTCTGTACTTTTACCCACGCACTAAAAAAGCAATATGGAGCGCTTCACGGATTTGCGTGTCATCCTTTCGCAGGGGCCATGCTAATCTTCTCTGTATCGATCCAATTTTAGTATATGTGCCACCGTAGCGAGCACAGATCAGCAGTCAGGCTCAGGGCATATGTACGCCTTGAGTCCCAGCAATGTTCCTCCAAGGTGGTGGGACCTGGAGAGCCATGTTCCCACTTGTATGCCGTGCACTACAGAGCTTTGGCCCTGTCAGTGCTAGGCACACAGATTGATGCAGTAGGTCACCAAGTTTATGGACAGGGGGAAATTAGAGTGTCAGGATAGCCTATGGCAAAGTCCCACTAAAGCAAGGGCTTTGGAAGTGCATTGGTTGCACAACAAAGCAAACGATCAAAGCATCCCACATTCGTTTTCACCATGCATGTAGACTTTCCAGTTGACCCAGCAGCACCTCCCACGATTTGCTAAACCCATCCTCATGCACCATTTGGAATCGTGAAAAGCCTTTTGTCTTTTTGCATTTCTGTACTTTTACCCACGCACTAAAAAAGCAATATGGAGCGCTTCACGGATTTGCGTGTCATCCTTTCGCAGGGGCCATGCTAATCTTCTCTGTATCGATCCAATTTTAGTATATGTGCCACCGTAGCGAGCACAGATCAGCAGTCAGGCTCAGGGCATATGTACGCCTCGAGTCCCAGCAATGTTCCTCCAAGGTGGTGGGACCTGGAGAGCCATATTCCCACTTGTATGCCGTGCACTACAGAGCTTTGGCCCTGTCAGTGCTAGGCACACTGATTGATGCAGTAGGTCACCAAGTTTATGGACAGGGGGAAATTAGAGTGTCAGGATAGCCTATGGCAAAGTCCCAGTAAAGCAAGGGCTTTGAAAGTGCATTGGTTGCACAACAAAACAAATGATCAAAGCATCCCACATTCGTTTTCACCATGCATGTAGACTTTCCAGTTGACCCAGCAGCACCTCCCACGATTTGCTAAACCCATCCTCATGCACCATTTGGAATCGTGAAAAGCCTTTTGTCTTTTTGCATTTCTGTACTTTTACCCACGCACTAAATCAGCAATATGGAGCGCTTCATGGATTTGCGTGTCATCCTTTCGCAGGGGCCATGCTAATCTTCTCTGTATCGATCCAATTTTAGTATATGTGCCACCGTAGCGAGCACAGACGAGTAGACAGGCTCAGGGCATATGTACGCCTCGAGTCCCAGCAATGTTCCTCCAAGGTGGTGGGACCTGGAGAGCCATGTTCCCACTTGTATGCCGTGCACTACAGAGCTTTGGCCCTGTCAGTGCTAGGCACACTGATTGATGCAGTAGGTCACCAAGTTTATGGACGGGGGGAAATTAGAGTGTCAGGATAGCCTATGGCAAAGTCCCAGTAAAGCAAGGGCTTTGGAAGTGCATTGGTTGCACAACAAAGCAAACGATCAAAGCATCTCACATTCGTTTTCACCATGCATGTAGACTTTCCAGTTGACCCAGCAGCACCTCCCACGATTTGCTAAACCCATCCTCATGCACCATTTGGAATCGTGAAAAGCCTTTTGTCTTTTTTCATTTCTGTACTTTTACCCACGCACTAAAACAGCAATATGGAGCGCTTCACGGATTTGCGTGTCATCCTTTCGCAGGGGCCATGCTAATCTTCTCTGTATCAATCCAATTTTAGTATATGTGCCACCGTAGCAAGCACAGACCAGCGGTCAGGCTCAGGGCATATGTACGCCTCGAGTCCCAGCAATGTTCCTTCAAGGTGGTGGGACCCGAAGAGCCATGTTCCCACTTGTATGCCGTGCACTACAGAGCTTTGGCCCTGTCAGTGCTAGGCACACTGATTGATGCAGTAGGTCACCAAGTTTATGGACAGGGGGAAATTAGAGTGTCAGGATAGCCTATGGCAAAGTCCCACTAAAGCAAGGGCTTTGGAAGTGCATTATCACAACAAAACAAACGATCAAAGCATCCCACATTCGTTTTCACCATGCATGTAGACTTTCCAGTTGACCCAGCAGCACCTCCCACGATTTGCTAAACCCATCCTCATGCACCATTTGGAATCGTGAAAAGCCTTTTGTCTTTTTGCATTTCTGTACTTTTACCCACGCACTAAAACAGCAATATGGAGCGCTTCACGGATTTGCGTGTCATCCTTTCGCAGGGGCCATGCTAATCTTCTCTGTATCGATCCAATTTTAGTATATGTGCCACCGTAGCGAGCACAGATCAGCAGTCAGGCTCAGGGCATATGTACGCCTCGAGTCCCAGCAATGTTCCTCCAAGGTGGTGGGACCTGGAGAGCCATGTTCCCACTTGTATGCCGTGCACTACAGAGCTTTGGCCCTGTCAGTGCTAGGCACACTGATTGATGCAGTAGGTCACCAAGTTTATGGACAGGGGGAAATTAGAGTGTCAGGATAGCCTATGGCAAAGTCCCAGTAAAGCAAGGGCTTTGGAAGTGCATTGGTTGCACAACAAAACAAATGATCAAAGCATACCACATTCGTTTTCACCATGCATGTAGACTTTCCAGTTGACCGAGCAGCACCTCCCACGATTTGCTAAACCCATCCTCATGCACCATTTGGAATCGTGAAAAGCCTTTTGTCTTTTTGCATTTCTGTACTTTTACCCACGCACTAAAACAGCAATATGGAGCGCTTCACGGATTTGCGTGTCATCCTTTCGCAGGGGCCATGCTAATCTTCTCTGTATCGATCCAATTTTAGTATATGTGCCACCGTAGCAAGCACAGACCAGCGGTCAGGCTCAGGGCATATGTACGCCTCGAGTCCCAGCAATGTTCCTTCAAGGTGGTGGGACCCGAAGAGCCATGTTCCCACTTGTATGCCGTGCACTACAGAGCTTTGGCCCTGTCAGTGCTAGGCACACTGATTGATGCAGTAGGTCACCAAGTTTATGGACAGGGGGAAATTAGAGTGTCAGGATAGCCTATGGCAAAGTCCCACTAAAGCAAGGGCTTTGGAAGTGCATTAGCACAACAAAACAAACGATCAAAGCATCCCACATTCGTTTTCACCATGCATGTAGACTTTCCAGTTGACCCAGCAGCACCTCCCACGATTTGCTAAACCCATCCTCATGCACCATTTGGAATCGTAAAAAAGCCTTTTGTCTTTTTTCATTTCTGTACTTTTACCCACGCACTAAAACAGCAATATGGAGCACTTCACGGATTTGCGTGTCATCCTTTCGCAGGGGCCATGCTAATCTTCTCTGTATCGATCCAATTTTAGTATATGTGCCACCGTAGCGAGCACAGATCAGCAGTCAGGCTCAGGGCATATGTACGCCTCGAGTCCCAGCAATGTTCCTCCAAGGTGGTGGGACCTGGAGAGCCATGTTCCCACTTGTATGCCGTGCACTACAGAGCTTTGGCCCTGTCAGTGCTAGGCACACTGATTGATGCAGTAGGTCACCAAGTTTATGGACGGGGGGAATTTAGAGTGTCAGGATAGCCTATGGCAATCCCACTAAAGCAAGGGCTTTGGAAGTGCATTAGCACAACAAAACATATGATCAAAGCATCCCACATTCGTTGTCACCATGCATGTAGACTTTCCAGTTGACCCAGCAGCACCTCCCACGATTTGCTAAACCCATCCTCATGCACCATTTGGAAACGTGAAAAGCCTTTTGTCTTTTTTCATTTCTGTACTTTTACCCACGCATTAAAAAAGCAATATGGAGCGCTTCACGGATTTGCGTGTCATCCTTTCTCAGGGGCCATGCTAATCTTCTCTGTATCGATCCAATTTTAGTATATGTGCCACCGTAGCAAGCACAGACCAGTGGTCAGGCTCAGGGCATATGTACGCCTCGAGTCCCAGCAATGTTCCTCCAAGGTGGTGGGACCCGAAGAGCCATGTTCCCACTTGTATGCCGTGCACTACAGAGCTTTGGCCCTGTCAGTGCTAGGCACACAGATTGATGCAGTAGGTCACCAAGTTTATGGACAGGGGGAAATTAGAGTGTCAGGATAGCCTATGGCAAAGTCCCACTAAAGCAAGGGCTTTGGAAGTGCATTAGCACAACAAAACAAACGATCAAAGCATCCCACATTCGTTTTCACCATGCATGTAGACTTTCCAGTTGACCCAGCAGCACCTCCCACGATTTGCTAAACCCATCCTCATGCACCATTTGGAATCGTGAAAAGCCTTTTGTCTTTTTTCATTTCTGTACTTTTACCCACGCACTAAAACAGCAATATGGAGCGCTTCACGGATTTGCGTGTCATCCTTTCGCAGGGGCCATGCTAATCTTCTCTGTATCGATCCAATTTTAGTATATGTGCCACCGTAGCGAGCACAGATCAGCAGTCAGGCTCAGGGCATATGTACGCCTCGAGTCCCAGCAATGTTCCTCCAAGGTGGTGGGACCTGGAGAGCCATGTTCCCACTTGTATGCCGTGCACTACAGAGCTTTGGCCCTGTCAGTGCTAGGCACACTGATTGATGCAGTAGGTCACCAAGTTTATGGACAGGGGGAAATTAGAGTGTCAGGATAGCCTATGGCAAAGTCCCAGTAAAGCAAGGGCTTTGAAAGTGCATTGGTTGCACAACAAAACAAATGATCAAAGCATCCCACATTCGTTTTCACCATGCATGTAGACTTTCCAGTTGACCCAGCAGCACCTCCCACGATTTGCTAAACCCATCCTCATGCACCATTTGGAATCGTGAAAAGCCTTTTGTCTTTTTGCATTTCTGTACTTTTACCCACGCACTAAAACAACAATATGGAGCGCTTCACGGATTTGCGTGTCATCCTTTCGCAGGGGCCATGCTAATCTTCTCTGTATCGATCCAATTTTAGTATATGTGCCACCGTAGCGAGCACGGACGAGTGGACAGGCTCAGGGCATATGTACGCCTCGAGTCCCAGCAATGTTCCTCCAAGGTGGTGGGACCTGGAGAGCCATGTTCCCACTTGTATGCCGTGCACTACAGAGCTTTGGCCCTGTCAGTGCTAGGCACACTGATTGATGCAGTAGGTCACCAAGTTTATGGACGGGGGGAATTTAGAGTGTCAGGATAGCCTATGGCAATCCCACTAAAGCAAGGGCTTTGGAAGTGCATTAGCACAACAAAACATATGATCAAAGCATCCCACATTCGTTGTCACCATGCATGTAGACTTTCCAGTTGACCCAGCAGCACCTCCCACGATTTGCTAAACCCATCGTCATGCACCATTTGGAAACGTGAAAAGCCTTTTGTCTTTTTTCATTTCTGTACTTTTACCCACGCACTAAAAAAGCAATATGGAGCGCTTCACGGATTTGCGTGTCATCCTTTCGCAGGGGCCATGCTAATCTTCTCTGTATCGATCCAATTTTAGTATATGTGCCACCGTAGCGAGCACAGATCAGCAGTCAGGCTCAGGGCATATGTACGCCTTGAGTCCCAGCAATGTTCCTCCAAGGTGGTGGGACCTGGAGAGCCATGTTCCCACTTGTATGCCGTGCACTACAGAGCTTTGGCCCTGTCAGTGCTAGGCACACTGATTGATGCAGTAGGTCACCAAGTTTATGGACAGGGGGAAATTAGAGTGTCAGGATAGCCTATGGCAAAGTCCCAGTAAAGCAAGGGCTTTGAAAGTGCATTGGTTGCACAACAAAACAAATGATCAAAGCATCCCACATTCGTTTTCACCATGCATGTAGACTTTCCAGTTGACCCAGCAGCACCTCCCACGATTTGCTAAACCCATCCTCATGCACCATTTGGAATCGAGAAAAGCCTTTTGTCTTTTTGCATTTCTGTACTTTTACCCACGCACTAAATCAGCAATATGGAGCGCTTCACGGATTTGCGTGTCATCCTTTCGCAGGGGCCATGCTAATCTTCTCTGTATCGATCCAATTTTAGTATATGTGCCACCGTAGCGAGCACGGACGAGTGGACAGGCTCAGGGCATATGTACGCCTCGAGTCCCAGCAATGTTCCTCCAAGGTGGTGGGACCTGGAGAGCCATGTTCCCACTTGTATGCCGTGCACTACAGAGCTTTGGCCCTGTCAGTGCTAGGCACACTGATTGATGCAGTAGGTCACCAAGTTTATGGACGGGGGGAAATTAGAGTGTCAGGATAGCCTATGGCAAAGTCCCAGTAAAGCAAGGGCTTTGGAAGTGCATTGGTTGCACAACAAAGCAAACGATCAAAGCATCTCACATTCGTTTTCACCATGCATGTAGACTTTCCAGTTGACCCAGCAGCACCTCCCACGATTTGCTAAACCCATCCTCATGCACCATTTGGAATCTTGAAAAGCCTTTTGTCTTTTTTCATTTCTGTACTTTTACCCACGCACTAAAACAGCAATATGGAGCGCTTCACGGATTTGCGTGTCATCCTTTCGCAGGGGCCATGCTAATCTTCTCTGTATCGATCCAATTTTAGTATATGTGCCACCGTAGCAAGCACAGACCAGCGGTCAGGCTCAGGGCATATGTACGCCTCGAGTCCCAGCAATGTTCCTTCAAGGTGGTGGGACCCGAAGAGCCATGTTCCCACTTGTATGCCGTGCACTACAGAGCTTTGGCCCTGTCAGTGCTAGGCACACTGATTGATGCAGTAGGTCACCAAGTTTATGGACAGGGGGAAATTAGAGTGTCAGGATAGCCTATGGCAAAGTCCCACTAAAGCAAGGGCTTTGGAAGTGCATTAGCACAACAAAACAAACGATCAAAGCATCCCACATTCGTTTTCACCATGCATGTAGACTTTCCAGTTGACCCAGCAGCACCTCCCACGATTTGCTAAACCCATCCTCATGCACCATTTGGAATCGTGAAAAGCCTTTTGTCTTTTTTCATTTCTGTACTTTTACCCACGCACTAAAACAGCAATATGGAGCGCTTCACGGATTTGCGTGTCATCCTTTCGCAGGGGCCATGCTAATCTTCTCTGTATCGATCCAATTTTAGTATATGTGCCACCGTAGCGAGCACAGATCAGCAGTCAGGCTCAGGGCATATGTACGCCTCGAGTCCCAGCAATGTTCCTCCAAGGTGGTGGGACCTGGAGAGCCATGTTCCCACTTGTATGCCGTGCACTACAGAGCTTTGGCCCTGTCAGTGCTAGGCACACTGATTGATGCAGTAGGTCACCAAGTTTATGGACGGGGGGAATTTAGAGTGTCAGGATAGCCTATGGCAATCCCACTAAAGCAAGGGCTTTGGAAGTGCATTAGCACAACAAAACATATGATCAAAGCATCCCACATTCGTTGTCACCATGCATGTAGACTTTCCAGTTGACCCAGCAGCACCTCCCACGATTTGCTAAACCCATCGTCATGCACCATTTGGAAACGTGAAAAGCCTTTTGTCTTTTTTCATTTCTGTACTTTTACCCACGCACTAAAAAAGCAATATGGAGCGCTTCACGGATTTGCGTGTCATCCTTTCGCAGGGGCCATGCTAATCTTCTCTGTATCGATCCAATTTTAGTATATGTGCCACCGTAGCGAGCACAGATCAGCAGTCAGGCTCAGGGCATATGTACGCCTTGAGTCCCAGCAATGTTCCTCCAAGGTGGTGGGACCTGGAGAGCCATGTTCCCACTTGTATGCCGTGCACTACAGAGCTTTGGCCCTGTCAGTGCTAGGCACACTGATTGATGCAGTAGGTCACCAAGTTTATGGACAGGGGGAAATTAGAGTGTCAGGATAGCCTATGGCAAAGTCCCAGTAAAGCAAGGGCTTTGAAAGTGCATTGGTTGCACAACAAAACAAATGATCAAAGCATCCCACATTCGTTTTCACCATGCATGTAGACTTTCCAGTTGACCCAGCAGCACCTCCCACGATTTGCTAAACCCATCCTCATGCACCGTTTGGAATCGAGAAAAGCCTTTTGTCTTTTTGCATTTCTGTACTTTTACCCACGCACTAAATCAGCAATATGGAGCGCTTCACGGATTTGCGTGTCATCCTTTCGCAGGGGCCATGCTAATCTTCTCTGTATCGATCCAATTTTAGTATATGTGCCACCGTAGCGAGCACGGACGAGTGGACAGGCTCAGGGCATATGTACGCCTCGAGTCCCAGCAATGTTCCTCCAAGGTGGTGGGACCTGGAGAGCCATGTTCCCACTTGTATGCCGTGCACTACAGAGCTTTGGCCCTGTCAGTGCTAGGCACACTGATTGATGCAGTAGGTCACCAAGTTTATGGACGGGGGGAAATTAGAGTGTCAGGATAGCCTATGGCAAAGTCCCAGTAAAGCAAGGGCTTTGGAAGTGCATTGGTTGCACAACAAAGCAAACGATCAAAGCATCTCACATTCGTTTTCACCATGCATGTAGACTTTCCAGTTGACCCAGCAGCACCTCCCACGATTTGCTAAACCCATCCTCATGCACCATTTGGAATCGTGAAAAGCCTTTTGTCTTTTTTCATTTCTGTACTTTTACCCACGCACTAAAACAGCAATATGGAGCGCTTCACGGATTTGCGTGTCATCCTTTCGCAGGGGCCATGCTAATCTTCTCTGTATCGATCCAATTTTAGTATATGTGCCACCGTAGCAAGCACAGACCAGCGGTCAGGCTCAGGGCATATGTACGCCTCGAGTCCCAGCAATGTTCCTTCAAGGTGGTGGGACCCGAAGAGCCATGTTCCCACTTGTATGCCGTGCACTACAGAGCTTTGGCCCTGTCAGTGCTAGGCACACTGATTGATGCAGTAGGTCACCAAGTTTATGGACAGGGGGAAATTAGAGTGTCAGGATAGCCTATGGCAAAGTCCCACTAAAGCAAGGGCTTTGGAAGTGCATTAGCACAACAAAACAAACGATCAAAGCATCCCACATTCGTTTTCACCATGCATGTAGACTTTCCAGTTGACCCAGCAGCACCTCCCACGATTTGCTAAACCCATCCTCATGCACCATTTGGAATCGTGAAAAGCCTTTTGTCTTTTTTCATTTCTGTACTTTTACCCACGCACTAAAACAGCAATATGGAGCGCTTCACGGATTTGCGTGTCATCCTTTCGCAGGGGCCATGCTAATCTTCTCTGTATCGATCCAATTTTAGTATATGTGCCACCGTAGCGAGCACAGATCAGCAGTCAGGCTCAGGGCATATGTACGCCTCGAGTCCCAGCAATGTTCCTCCAAGGTGGTGGGACCTGGAGAGCCATGTTCCCACTTGTATGCCGTGCACTACAGAGCTTTGGCCCTGTCAGTGCTAGGCACACTGATTGATGCAGTAGGTCACCAAGTTTATGGACAGGGGGAAATTAGAGTGTCAGGATAGCCTATGGCAAAGTCCCAGTAAAGCAAGGGCTTTGAAAGTGCATTGGTTGCACAACAAAACAAATGATCAAAGCATCCCACATTCGTTTTCACCATGCATGTAGACTTTCCAGTTGACCCAGCAGCACCTCCCACGATTTGCTAAACCCATCCTCATGCACCATTTGGAATCGTGAAAAGCCTTTTGTCTTTTTGCATTTCTGTACTTTTACCCACGCACTAAAACAACAATATGGAGCGCTTCACGGATTTGCGTGTCATCCTTTCGCAGGGGCCATGCTAATCTTCTCTGTATCGATCCAATTTTAGTATATGTGCCACCGTAGCGAGCACGGACGAGTGGACAGGCTCAGGGCATATGTACGCCTCGAGTCCCAGCAATGTTCCTCCAAGGTGGTGGGACCTGGAGAGCCATGTTCCCACTTGTATGCCGTGCACTACAGAGCTTTGGCCCTGTCAGTGCTAGGCACACTGATTGATGCAGTAGGTCACCAAGTTTATGGACGGGGGGAATTTAGAGTGTCAGGATAGCCTATGGCAATCCCACTAAAGCAAGGGCTTTGGAAGTGCATTAGCACAACAAAACATATGATCAAAGCATCCCACATTCGTTGTCACCATGCATGTAGACTTTCCAGTTGACCCAGCAGCACCTCCCACGATTTGCTAAACCCATCGTCATGCACCATTTGGAAACGTGAAAAGCCTTTTGTCTTTTTTCATTTCTGTACTTTTACCCACGCACTAAAAAAGCAATATGGAGCGCTTCACGGATTTGCGTGTCATCCTTTCGCAGGGGCCATGCTAATCTTCTCTGTATCGATCCAATTTTAGTATATGTGCCACCGTAGCGAGCACAGATCAGCAGTCAGGCTCAGGGCATATGTACGCCTTGAGTCCCAGCAATGTTCCTCCAAGGTGGTGGGACCTGGAGAGCCATGTTCCCACTTGTATGCCGTGCACTACAGAGCTTTGGCCCTGTCAGTGCTAGGCACACTGATTGATGCAGTAGGTCACCAAGTTTATGGACAGGGGGAAATTAGAGTGTCAGGATAGCCTATGGCAAAGTCCCAGTAAAGCAAGGGCTTTGAAAGTGCATTGGTTGCACAACAAAACAAACTAGATTCTTAAAGTTTGAGAACAAACTTTGAGGCTGGCTTGTGAAAGCCTGACGGTAATAGTTTATTTAGTTTAAACAGTTTTTAAAACTATGAAAAGAGATAGATAGATAGATAGATAGATAGATAGATAGATAGATAGATAGATAGATAGATAGATAGATAGATAGATAGATAGATAGATAGATAGAGAGATAGATAGATAGATTAGCATGTTATTAGCATGATTTTAACGTGAAATAGCATGTTGTTCGCATGATTCTAGCATGAATTAGCATGTTACTAGCATGATTTTAGCATGAATTAGCATGTTGTTAGCATGATTTTAGCATAAATTAGCATGTTACTAGCATGATTCTAGCATGAATTAGCATGTTGTTCGCTTGATTCTAGCATGAATTAGCATGTTGTTAGCACGATTCTAGCATGAATTAGCATGTTACTAGCATGATTCTAGCATGAATTAGCATGTACCTAGCATGATTTTAACATGAATTAGCATGTTACTAGCATGATTTTAGCATGAATTAGCATGTTGTTAGCATAATTCTAGCATGAATTAGCACGTTGTTAGCATGATTCTAGCATGAATTAGCATGTTACTAGCATGATTCTAGCATGAATTAGCATGTTACTAGCATGATTCTAGCATGATTTAGCATGTTGTTAGCATGCTTTTAGCATGAATTAGCATGATTCTAGCATGAATTAGCATGTTGTTAGCATGATTTTAGCATGAATTAGCATGTTACTAGCATGATTTTAGCAATAATTAGCATGTTGTTAGCATGATTTTAACATGAATTAGCATGTTGTTAGCACGATTCTAGCATGAATTAGCATGTTACTAGCATGAATTAGCACAATTCTAGCATGAATTAGCATGTTGTTAGCATGATTCTAGCATGAATTAGCATGTTGTTAGCATGATTCTAGCATGATTTAGCATGTTACTAGCAAGATTCTAGCATGAATTAGCATGCTACTAGCATGATTCTAGCATAAATTAGCATGTTGTTAGCATGCTTCTAGCATGAATTAGCATGTTACTAGCATGATTCTAGCATGAATTAGCATGTTGTTAGCATGATTCTAACATGAATTAGCATGTTACTAGCATGATTCTAGCAAGAATTAGCATGTTGTTAGCATGATTCTAGCATGAATTAGCATTTCACTAGCATGATTCTAGCATGAATTAGCATATTGTTAGCATGAT
>NC_141024.2:57415000-57417500 GCF_052040795.2 Danio rerio
GCATGAATTAGCATGTTACTAGCATGATTCTAGCATGAATTAGCATGTTGTTAGCATGATTCTAGCATGAATTAGCATGTTACTAACATGATTCTAGCATGAATTAGCATGTTGTTAGCATGATTCTAGCATGAATTAGCATGATACTAGCATGATTCTAGCATGAATTAGCATGTTACTAGCATGAATCTAGCATGAATTAGCATGTTGTTAGCATGATTCTAGCATGGATTAGCATGTTACTTGCATGATTTTAGCATAAATTAGCATGATTCTAGCATGAATTAGCATGTTGTTAGCATGATTCTAGCATGAATTAGCATGTGACTAGCATGATTCTAGCATGAATTAGCATGTGACTAGCATGATTCTAGCATGAATTAGCATGTTGTTAGCATGATGGATAGATAGATAGATAGATAGATAGATAGATAGATAGATAGATAGAGGTAGATAGATAGATAGATAGATAGATAGATAGATAGATAGATAGATAGATAGATAGATAGATAGATAGATAGATAGATAGATTAAGGGTAGATGATAGATAGATAGATAGATAGATAGATAGATAGATAGATAGATAGATAGATAGATAGATAGATAGATAGATAAAGGTAAATAGATAGATAGATAGATAGATAGATAGATAGATAGATAGATAGATAGGTAGGTAGAGGTAGATGGATGGATGGATGGATGGATGGATGGATAGATAGATAGATAGATAGATAGATAGATAGATAGATAGATAGATAGATAGATAGATAGATAGATAGATAGATAGATAGATAGATGGTGTAAAAGCATGAGTCAAACAAGCCAACCCCCGCCTCTCTACGATGTTCTGATGCTGAGATATAGCTGGTGCCATATCGTTGCTAGGTTAGTCTGTTTTGTTGCTATGGAGTTGATTGACAGCTTAGACTGATGATGTATCAAAGCTTCTTGCCAGTATGAACAGTTAAAAACAACCCCTATGTCTCTATCACACTGCAGCATGACAATATCAGTCTGAACCTCTTTAATGGCAGTCTATGGGACAGTTGCTAGGGTGCAGTATCTGGTTGTTAGGGTGTGGCTAGAAAGTTAAAAGGCCATCAGTGATTGGCTGCTGGCTAGACTGAGTTAAATGAGATCAATCATTAGTCTGTAGGACAGTCTGATTCAGAGTTATGAGCTCACAAAGTTTGATGCCATGTTAAGTCAATGAGAGTCTTTTGAATGGAAGTCTATGGGACAGTTTCTAGGGTCCAAAAGTGGTTGCTAGGGCGTGGCTAGAAAGTTTAAAGGTGATCAGTCATTGGCAGTTTGATAGTCTGAGTTAAATGAGCCCAGTTAGAAGTCTGTGTGACATTCTGATGCGGAGTTATGAGGTCACAAAGTTTGATCCAATGTTACGTCTATGGGATTTTTCCGACGGTCCCGGGACGTTTTTCGGGAAACCGAAAGTCGGATCAGTCTGAGGAGACATAGCAACCCGAGTCAGAATAGTTCGGAAGTCTGACCAGAGTTTGATGGTCATAGCTTGAAAGCTCTAGGAGGAGATGAGTTTTGATTTTTAGTCTCAGAAGAAGAAAATATAATAATAAGTTTAAATAGGATTTCAGTAGTCTGGCTTGCTACACAAGCCAGCCTAACTAGATTCTTAAAGTTTGAGAACAAACTTTGAGGCTGGCTTGTGAAAGCCTGACGGTAATAGTTTATTTAGTTTAAACAGTTTTTAAAACTATGAAAAGATAGATAGATAGATAGATAGATAGATAGATAGATAGATAGATAGATAGATAGATAGATAGATAGATAGATAGATAGATTAGCATGTTATTAGCATGATTCTAGCATGAATTAGCATGTTTTTAACATGATTCTAGCATGAATTAGCATGTTACTAGCATGATTTTAGCGTAAATTAGCATGTTACTAGCATGATTTTAGCATGAATTAGCATGATTCTAGCATGAATTAGCATGTTGTTAGCATGATTCTAGCATGAATTAGCATGTTGTTAGCACGATTCTAGCATTAATTAGCATGTTACTAGCATGATTCTAGCATGAATTAGCATGTTGTTAGCATGATTCTAGCATGAATTAGCATGCTACTAGCATGATTCTAGCATGAATTAGCATCTTGTTAGCATGATTCTAGCATGAATTAGCAAGTTGTTAGAATGATTCTAGCATGAATTAGCATGTTACTAGCATGATTTTAGCATGAATTAGCATGTTACTAGCATGATTCTAGCATAAATTAGCATGTTACTAGCATTATTCTAGCATGAATTAGCATGTTACTAGCATGATTCTAGCATGAATTAGCATGTTGTTAGCATGATTCTAGCATGAATTAGCATGTTACTAGCATGATTCTAGCATGAATTAGCATGTTGTTAGCATGATTCTAGCATGAATTAGCATGTTACTAGCATGATTTTAGCATGAATTAGCATGTTACTAGCATGATTCTAGCATAAATTAGCATGTTGTTAGCATGATTC
>NC_141024.2:58062500-58112500 GCF_052040795.2 Danio rerio
AGCCATAAAAGACTCGTGAATGAACTGAGACGGACATGCTTGCGAATTAAGTTAAGATTAAGAAGTTAAGAAGTTAAGATTCCTAACATGTATTTAAACAAATTAAGTAAAGCCCATAACTAACATTCCATTCATACAGTTTCCACTAAGTAGCGAATTAAGTTAAGCGTTGATGTTGGGATTTGATATAATAAATAAATTAATTGACAAAATAATAATAATAATAAATGAATGAATAAATAATAATCATAATAATAATAAAAATAAATAAGTAAATAAAAAAAAAATTAAATAAATAAATAAATAAAAATCTCTGCCAGATCCGATAGCTTTTAACTTCTGGAAAGACTATTACCCAACCAGTGAGAATTCAACACAAAAGTCCAATTGTAATACGCCAATGACCCATACTTGCATATACAGTGGCATATGTAACTTTGTAATGGCACGCCGGTTGGAGGTGAAAATGGTAAAGAAACTAACTTCTCGCTTGACTGCATGAATAGGACATTTAAATAAATCTTCAAGAAGAACTTCTAGGACCACCAGACAAGCTACACCCCATATCCCCAGCTCTGCATCCACCTGCTATCCTGTGGGGGAACAAATGCCCACCTCTATCATCCTTGCACACTGCGACAACAAAGCTCACAATTGTCCATGCTCTTATTAAGATGCCTTGCATAGATATCAGCTAAAACAATTTTGTCATGTCTGCTATACATGTATCATGTTGTAAGATTTAATTTCTGATTTTCTCTTGTTTCTCATTCCAGAGATTAGTACAGCCGGCCCAGAAGCTGACCTTCATCCAACCTATTACACTCCACATCCATTCCAAATGCAATCACAATCTACACAAGGATGCATTTCCAATCATGCAGCCCACATCCACAATGCCATATTCACACTAGTCTTTGGGTTTTGAGATTCACTGAATTAACATCAGTTGCAATCCCACAATCCACCTCACCATATCTGATCTGACTGGAGGAACACTATCTCTCTCCATTAAGCAAGCAAACCGATTAATTCGGCAAAGCACGTTCTATATACATTTTTGACATCCTTTCCCCCACTCACACAATTCAAATGTTTTAAAAGTGTTACTAAGTATAAGCACAACTTGAACTATCCCATACATCCATACATTTTTCACTCACCACAGCTCCGACTTATTCAGGGGTTGCCTCAATTTTTCAGTTACTGCAGCAGGGATGCTCTAAGCAAGTTCTATACACTTACAAGTCCAATAACACTCATCACACTGCCCTGCACTAATACAGCAGTAAATGCTTCTGCAGGAGCACACATTGCCTCCATACTGATCCTCTGCAGCAGCAGAATCGCTCCACTGTGCCATACTCACGTTGCACCTGCAGCTAAGCCCTTATTCACTTCCTCTCTACATATCACTACTAACAGTATTTAATATTCTTGCGAGAGCATTCATAACTCTCCAATACAGATCACTACTGCACCTATCCAATAGCAGAAGCACGAGAACCGCAGTGACGCTCTACCTGAGCCCCTACTAACTTTCATCTCCACATATCACTTCTGATATTTAATATTTGTGGGAGCACCCATTATGCTCCAATACTGACTACCACCGCACCTGCAACAGCAGAGATGCTCGGCCAAGCCTTATTCTCCCTCTGCACCACTGTCACACCGCAGCTCTTTTCCTTCCTACTCCCCAACACTGCACAGCAGTCATACATTTTCGGGCAAGCGTACCCGCCTCCCGACATTGACTTCCACCACACCTCTGCAACAGCAGAGAAGCTGCCGAGCTTCTTTTCCCCTCCGCTCCACTGTCACAGCAGTGATGCTCTGCCTGAGCTCACATACACTTCCATTTAACATACCACTATTGACACTTCACAACAGTTTAAACGCCTCCATAGAAGCGTTTACTCGTTATTATCGTCTAGCTCGATTATACGAAACAGCCTTAGCGTGATGCATGTATACATTTGGAGAGGATATCAATTCATCCTCACAGCTTGCACTCAAGATATCCACTATCCTGAATACAAGGACAGAAATTTAATTCTGCATGTCCCCCCCCCCTCTTTTTCGGCGTTCCCAGTTCAGCAAAAAATCTACCCCTAGCTCTCTCTTAAGAGTGCCTGAACCCCGACCCCAACAGGAGCAAAACTTTTTTCCCAAGGCTACCAGTATAAATCTTTTCAGTCTTCACTTCCTTCCTGCGTCGAGTTTCTCCACACCTCCTTCTTTTCCTTTCTAGCGTTGAGTTCCTCCGCACCTCCTTTCCTTCCTTCAAGCGTCGAATGCTTCCGCTCCTCTCTCCATCCCCTCGCTCTTTGAACCCCCCCCCCAACATCCTTACTCCCTACCCCCTTTCCAGCGTCGAGTTTCTCCGCTACTTTTCTTTTTCAGCATCGAGTTGCTCCGCTACTATCCCTCCTTTCTAGCTTCAAGTTCTTCTGCTATTCTTATCTCTTCAGCTTAATTAACACATCTAAAGCCCGACTCCCCCGGAGTCAATCAATTACCCCCTCAATTACGTCCCTCAACAATTGACATTTTTCTTCTTTTCTAGCGTTGAGTTCCTCCGCATCTCCTATCCTATTTTCTATAGCGTTGAGTTTCTCCGCATCTCCTTTCCTTCCTTCCAGCGTCGAATGCCTCCGCTCTTTCCTCCATCCCCTCCCTCTCTCCCCCCCCCTCAACATCTTCACTCCCTACCCCTTTCCAGCGTCGAGTTTCTCCGCTTCTTTTCTTTTTCAGCGTCGAGTTGCTCCGCTACTATCACTTCCTTCTAGCGTTGAGTATTCCGCTACTCTTTCCTATTCAGCCTAAGCTTTGACTCCCCCGGAGTCCTGCTCAGCCCACCTCCTATAGGAGTCTCCACCTCCCCCTTCCTATTTAGACTCCTGTAGGAGTCCCCCCCCCTCTCTCCTTCCCCGGTCAAATACGCATCTTTCCTGCCTTCTTGCGTTGAGTTCCTCCGCATCTCCTGTCCTATATTCCCTGGCGTTGAGTTTCTCCGCATCTCCTTTTCTTCCTTCCAGCGTCGAATGCTTCCGCTCTTTTCTCTCTCCCCTCTTATAACCCCTCTCCTCTCCTCACCCTTAACTCCCAATCCCCCTTCCAGCGTTGAGTTCCTCCGCTACTTTTCTTTCTTCAGCGTCGAGTTTCTCCGCTACTTTACTATATTCAGCGTCGAGTTCCTCCGCTACTCTTTCTATATTTCAAAGCATCACTCACCAATTTGACTCAAGGAGTCTTCCCACGCTCGGACTCCCCCGGAGTCCCCGCCCAGCCCACCACCTACAGGAGTCTCCACCTCCCCCTCCCTTCCCAGACTCCTGTAGTAGTCCAATTCTACAGCTCTAACTCCCCCGGAGTTGACTACAGAGCTCTGATTCCCATAGATTTTCTTTTCTTTACCTTTCCAGCGTCGAGTTCCTCCGCATCTCATGCTTTCTCCTTCCCAGCGTTGAGTTCCTCCGCATCCTCTTTACTTCCTTCCAGCGTCGAATGCTTCCGCTCTTCTCTCCACCCCCTCTACAACCTCTCTCCCTTTCGCACTCCACACCCCTTTTCCCAGCGTTGAGTTCCTCCGCTACTTTTCTTCTTTCAGCGTTGAATTACTCCGCTACTTCCTATTTCTAGCATCAAATCTCTTTGCTACTCTCCTTCCTTCTGTTAGGCACCCTCCCCAAACCCGACTCCCACGGAGTCCCCAACCCTCCTAGAATCAGTTACAACTTCTCCCACAGTAACCTATCTCACTTCAACTGACATTCAGCAGCCGGATATGGCACTGACCTCTTGCTTTTGGGGGGCACTTCAATACGCGGCTGCTGTCCCGAGCGGAAAACATTTGCCTTTTGGGGAGTTTTCGAGACCTACCTGACCTCGAACTCCCTTCTTGCCCTTCTAACGGGAGGAAGCCCCGGGCTCGAGGATATTACGAGCTCAGGGCTCTCTCCCGGGACAGCATGCCAAATACGCTTTATTGATTATCAGCTAAGTGTGAACTCTTGAAGTGTGGTTTATTCATAAACTAATTTCGAGAGGATCACGTGCTTATAATCAACACGGCTGGCTCCTTATTAGCTCCGTAATCAGCCCTATTAGATGATTACTGAAGCGTTATAAATAACCTGAGTTTATCACTCCAGTTATCTTTGTCTTGAAGCTCCCCCCTTTCCACCCCTTCATCCTCCTCCTTTCCTGATTGGGCGACACGGTGGCCCAGTGGCTAGCACTGTTGCCTCACAGCAAGAACACTGCCGGTCCAACCTTTCGGGCCGGTCGGTGTTTCTGTGCGGAGTTTGCATGATCTCCCCGTGTTTGCGTGGGTTTCCCCCGGGTTCCCCGGTTTCCTCCCACCGTCCAAAACATGAACCATAGCCAAATCGACTAAAACAAAGTATCACCCAATACAACCTCAGTTCACACTTCTCACGGTGACAAGCAGGGGAGTTTTCGAGACCTACCTGACCTCGAACTCCCCTCTCGCCCTTCTAACGGGAGGGAGCCCCGGGCTCGAGGATATTACGAGCTCAGGGCTCTCTCCCGGGACAGCATGCCAAATACGCTTTATTGATTATCAGCTAAGTGTGAACTCTTGAAAGAGTATGCGTGTGTGTGTGTGCACAGGTTTACTATTGTTTGTGCATGTGTGTGCGTGTTCACTGCTGCGTGTCTGTGTGTGTGTGTGTGTGTGTGTGTGTGTGTGTGTGTGTCTGTGTGTCTGTGTGTTAGTGTGTGTGTGTGTGTGTTAGTGTGTGTGTGTGTGTGTGTGTCACCATTCACACTCAACAACAGTCACTGCATTTGTCAAGTTACAGTCATTAAATCCTCAACACTTCTAGATGTTCTCCTGTGTTTAATAATAGATGCAGTGTTTTGTTCATGTCTTTGTTGATTTCATTTCTCCTAGAAACACAGATTGCTCATTTTGCTCAGTCAATAAGAACTGAATTAGTGGACATTTGTATTTCTGCATTTGCTTTACTGAATGCCTCAAATAAAAACCTGTTTTGAACAGAAATGAGGCATTGGTGAAAATAAAGCAGTCAGGATATTAAACAGTGGAGAAAGTCTCGTACACTCTGTAAAACAATGAAAAATAGTTTCTCTCTCTGGACAAAATGGACACGTCTCACTGATATTAGGGCTCATTTGTGTTCACAGCTACAGCAGCATGTAATATTCTCCACTGCAAGTGTCCTCTTCTCATCAATGCTGCTTTATAGATCATTCTGCTTTCATGACTTCTACTGCCAGTGTGTTTCTCCATACCGTGTCAGTTCTGTCTTTTAAAATGTGCTCGTTATTTATTTCCACAATATCTCTGTCAAATATTTCACCTTCGGCTGAACTAACATCAGCACTTTCATTAAAACACAGCGATGGACTATTATCCCCAACATCTCCAACAACAGCTTCAATTCTGATATCAGGGAAAACCCCTCGTCATCTGGGATAAAAAGATCCCGACTAGAACTCTCCAGCAGTGTTTTTCATTCAACATCACACTCAGTTTATCTAAGAGTTTCTGTGCAAACCTTACTGATCCTATTCCCATACATTTAGCAAGATTCACTCAGTCCAGTGTCTGCTTTGTCAACAATGTCTCCCAATCGTGGCATTGTTTTGGATACTGATATGTCCATTAATCCTGGAGTGTCATCTCCTGACAAAAACCACCGGCTCTTCAAGACTCTTGGGCCCAAACAATAGTCTCTGGATGACCTGCAGTCTATACGCTGCTCCTCTACTCACAAGATCAACCAAGCCTTGACCTCCTTCATCTCTTGGTGAGAAGAGAACACTTTGAGGGATCCAGTGTAGGTTTTCCCAGAACAAATTGACCATCTCTCTTTGAAGATTCGGTAGTAAACCAATAGGGGGGTCTCCACACGCCAGCTTGTGCCATATAGAGGATCCAGCAAGCTGTTAACTATAAGTGTGCGGCCTCTATACGATAACTGGGGAAGTAACCATTTCCATTGTTGTAGAAGTCCTTGGATTTTCTCAAGCATGCCATTCCAGTTCTTCTGAACACAGTCATCTTCACCCGAGGTATTTCAAGCCTCCTTTCTTCCATGTCAAACCTCCAGGTAACTTGGGAGGGACACCGCTCCAGCTGCCCACAAGCAGGGCTTCACTCTTTCCCCAGTTGACTTTAGCAGAGGAGATCTTCTAAAAATCACTTACAATAAAATCCAGTTTCTGAATATCTTCCGCATTCGATATGAAACAACAACATCATCAGCACAAGCAGAAAGATGCAGAGAAACGTCACAATGAGGAACACACACACCCTTTATCTCAGAGCTTAGTTTATTCAGCACAGGTTGGATAGCCAGTGTGTACAACATCCCCGACACAGCACATCCCTGTCTAACTCCTCTCTGTACTGTAAAAGCAGCACTCTGACCACCGTTGACTTTTAATACACTTTGAATATCTCTGTACAAAACATTGATCATATTTACAGAAGCTGGGCTCAAACCAAACATTTCTAAAAGCTTTATTAAATATTAATGTTGTATACGGTCAAACGCTTTCTCTTGCTCTAAAGAGATCAGTCCACAATTAATACCCAATTACTTCTGAAACATCTCTAACCAAATAAATATTGTCAAAACTGATCTATTCACTATACAATAATGTTGATCTTGGTGTATTACTTGACCTATTACCTTACTCAATCGTGTAGCTGATGCCTTTGACAGTATTTTATAATGGGTGCAGTAAAGTGATGCTGGTCTCCAGTTGCTTCTTCTTTGCAAGTCTCCTTTATTGGTAACAAAGTAATTACAGCTCTTCTGCAGCTTAATGGGAGTAAACCTTTATTCAAACTGTCATCAAGAACCAAAAGAACATCATCACCTATCACAGACCACAAAGATTTACAGAAATCTACTGGGATTCATCAATACCTGGAGTCTTTCCACTTTCCATACTCATTACCGCTGTGTATCATTCATTCTGTGACGATGAGAGCTCAAGCATGGCATTAGAGTCTTCATCAGTGTTTGGGAGATCTTTAACTTCTATATGATCTGTATAATTCTGAATAAAAGTGAACAGCATGTTTACGTATGTCACTGGATTATAAAGTTCCTCTCCTGCAATATTGTTTAGTGAATGAATAATTCCACTTTGGCCATTTTTCTGTTCTAGACTAAAACAGCTTAGGAGGAGCATCCATTTGTGTAATGTTTATTAAACCTGAATGAATGAATGCTCCTTGTGCTTTTACTCCTCAAAGATCAGCCAGCAAATCTGTGTTTGATTTCCGGGTTTCAGATTGATCACTGCTTGTAGCTGCTGTTGTGTTAAACAGGTCTGTTAGTTCATCCTCTAATTTTTTCATGGATTCAGGAACTCCTTTAGTGACATTAAAAGTGTATTCTTGGCATAATTGTTTAATGTGAATCTTGCCACAATCCCACCATTGCTGCAGTGAAGAATAAAGATGTTTTTCTTCTTTAAAATTCCCAAAAATAAAGAAAAGATTTTAATAAATGTCTCATCTTTTAAAAGGGACGTATGAAAATGCCAATAGGCACTCCTAATCTCCACAGAATTAACAATCATAGTACAAATAACAGAAGAGTGATCTGAAAACCCAACAGGAATTATTTTACAATCTTTGACACAATCTGTTTGAAAATGAAACATGTAAAATCTATCAAGCCTTGCCATTGAAATAAAATGATTCTTACTAAGTGCCCAAGTGTGCTGTCTATTTTCATGATGATCATTCCTCCACACATCGCACAAATCAAACACTCTTACTCATTGTGGAAGCACTTTTAGTGAAGCAGGATGTGTTTCTGAGTGATTTGGATCTCTCTTCTCATTCTCTGTGCTGTTCAAATGAAAAACTCTTCTGATTTGATATCTTTAAGGACAGCACTAAAAGCATTGGAGAAATCTATTCTTTCATCTGCTTTTGTAGGAGCGTAAATATTTAAAGAAGTCATTAAAATATTCTCAAGTTTTGCTTTAGTTTGTGTTAAATGTCCTTTGACTATTTCTTTCTCTCCACATAGAATTGGTGAAAACTGCTGTGAAAGCAATAGAGCTCCTCCTCCACTATTAGAGGACATGTGACTCATGAACACTTGAGCATCTCATTCTGTTCTCAAGTCTATTTCATTAAATAAAGCACTCTGAGACTCTTGAATGAAGGTCACATCAATACGTTTCATCTTTATAAACTCAGACAGACACATTCTCTTCTGACTGTTTCTAGCAGCATTCAAGTGTAGAGCTCCAATCTTAATGTCTCATAAATGATAAAAACAGTCAAAACAGAAGAAGCTATCACACCATGTCCTGTTCTTCATCTTCACGCATTTGTTTTCTCATTTTTCTCATGGATTTTCTAAGACGGTACACGTCCTGATCACAGAAAGCACCTTCCTTCATGCACCTCTTTACATCTCTTATAAGAGCAGATGGATCTGGACAATAGTCTTCAGCTTCAGTCTCTTTGTTTCTCTTGAAAGCTGAGTTAGTTGTTCAGTGTTGTACACCACTGGCTGCTCTTCATCCTCATTTAGTGATGAAGAAAAGAGCAGCCTGAATCATTAGAGTCTGAAGAATCGCTGTCAATGTCTGAAACTGCACTTTCAGTCTCGCTCTTGTCTTCTTTGGCCTGTGTTATTGTCATCTTACCTCTGCCTTTTCTCCTCTTTATTGGGGCTTTGAAAAATGCCTCAGTTTGCATTTCCGCTTCATTTCCAGCCTCGTTGCTTTTTCCAGTGACTGCTATATTTTCTGTCAATACTGGCGTAACACTGTGACCATTCATGCCATCTATCTCAGAATTAACTGAAGCAGGTACAACAGAAGCGCCTGCAACAATTTCAGCCAGTCAATGTATTTGATTCAGACTCTACTGCCACCTCAGAGACTGAAGCATCAGCAGAAGATGCCACAGTCTCTGCAGCAGTGCAGCATCTACCTGCTTTCAATCTGAGTGTTTTCCTAAGGCACTGAACACGACTCTTCCAAACACCGAACATGCGCTCGACTAAAGCCCTTGTGCGCATATGAGCCTGGCTGTAGCTGAAATCCTTCTGAGCATGCCCACTGTCACCAAGCAAAACTCCATTATGATCTCTTCTGTCAAACTGAGTATACAGAGATGAGCTGAGGAGGATCATGAGTTGCACCTTTCCACTGTGCAGCAACGTTCGAAAACTCTAACTGGCGAGTTCATACACCTTGGACATTGATGGAAACCCAGTTCTTTTGGTTCCTGTATTCCTCCGCATCTGGAGTAGAGAGACGCTTAATGGGAATATGGGTTCCCTCTATGCAACCGATGACTCCTGGGGCATTTCCATATTCATTGAACAGTACCTTGTAGTTAGCCTGGGTTCCAGCATCAGGGTGGTTTACGTGATGTGCTGTTAATTCACAAATGGTTTACTTTATGCATCTCGAACCCTTAATTCATCAAAACCTTGCACTGGGTCACTTCTGTCTGCAAGAACTTGCCTGGCTGGTGGAAAGCGCTGATCATCATTAACAGAGTCCAGGTAATCCATGTGTCCTCCAAATGAAATGAATCTGAAGTTAAACCTCCCTCCTGATAGATTTAATTTAAGCCTCAGTTTAGTCCTGAAGTTGCTCTAGTGTTCCTCCAGGAAATCAGCCTATTCAGTTCTGGACTAGACTAAGTCTTAGACTTTTAAAACCGTGACAGAGAAAGCACATTTCTGTTAGTCTGATCTAAATGGCCATTTCAGTCTAGGACTACGCTTAATCTTGGTCCAGGAAACCACCTCTTAATAAAGTAAAGGAAAGCCATGTTAAAATATTACAGATATATATTAGCCATGTAATGATTTGTGTGTTAGATTTGTAAAATGAGTCAGACACTATTATTAAATGACTGTTTCAGTTGTGATTACACTAAACTATTCTGCTTCCTTGTTATCTCATTATTATATTTCAGTGTTCTGTAAATTGATCATTATAACTGATTAAGATAATCTTGTTTATGGATTGTGAACTAAAACTCTTACACTATTTGGAAAACATCACATTCACTAAACACAATGTGCTAACTGATCCTGAATCTGTCAACTCTTTTCCACCCATCTAAAGGTTTTAATCATTCCCTGATTTCAATACAGAGTTACTGTAAAGATCTGTTCAGATGATTAAGTTATCTGTATTTAATTTAACATTCCCTTTTATAATGATTTGTGTATAACTATGCATTTACTTATGTTATTTCTCTTTAAACAAATAATAAAAAGAACAAATAAATGAATAAAAGCCGCTAAGTAAGATTTTTTACTGATAATAATAAATCATTTGTCACAACCAAAACACATTAACCCCGTCTTCCAGTTTCTGAGGAAAATTATTCATATTTTTATTGACTTTTTATCCTGAATTTTGAAAAATGACCATAACAAATAGTATTAAACATCTGTACTGTAATAGAGAGTATCGATAAACAGATATATTGATTAAAATAAGTTTGGAAACACCTTCAGAAATAGAGAGATAACACATGTACATTCAAATTATGTGTTGCAAACAATAAATAAAAGACAAACTACAACATTTGAACTGAATGTAATGCTGTTTAATGGTTTTCTTGATTTGTCCTCTGGTTAAACATTATTCATTTATATAGAAATCTCTAATCTTATTTCATAGGTTCAACATTACTCTAAATATTCATCAGAGACCTCTCAGATTTCATCTTTAATACCTTCTCTAAATCTTCCATCAACACACTCATCTTCAGGACACGCCCACAGTCAGGAGAGTCTCATGAATATTCATGTCAGTGTCACTCTGTGGAGCCAATAATATTTCAGGATATACCTGTAGATCACACAGGTGTGTTTTAGTGAAGTGAAAGAGCTCAGATTGTGTTCCTGCTGCACAAGAGCATCTGTACTTCTGCATGTGAGTCTAATTAAACACACCTGATCAAACTAATTAAGGCTTGTTAGAAATCTACAGGTAATGTTGAAGCAGGGTGGGAACTAAACTTTGCTGCCCTGCAGTTCTCCAAGAACTTGGAGTTTGACCCCCATGTTATATAGCAGGGGTGCTCAATCCTGTTCCTGGAGATCTACCTTCCTGCAGATTTCAGTTGCTACCCATATCAAACACACCTGCCTGTTATTATCAAGTGGTGTTCAGGTCCTCATTAATTGGTTCAGGTGTGTCTGATATGGGTAGCAACTGAAAGCTGCAGGAAGGTAGATCTCCTGGAACAGGATTAAGCACCCCTGGTATATAGCATACTCTTAAAGCAACTTCCAACATTTATCACAATCACATATGCAATAAAAAAAAAAAAAAAAAAAACGCACACACACACACACACACACACACACACACACACACACACACACACACACAGAAAGTGCTGCAGTGAAAAGTGTTACTCTCTCCTCAATGCGAACCATGCATAAAGAACTGAAAAGCAAAAAACACAAAATAATCATTTTATTTTTTTTAAATTATTTAAAAAAGGCTTATGAAAAGAACACATAGATAGAGATATAGATAGAAACATGTTTGTCAAACACAGGCACATACTGTCAATTCTCAATAAAAAGTTTTAAATAATTCAAAAAAAAAAACAAAAAAAAAAACACTGAACAACACTGAAAATCCAAAGGATCCAATGTTTTATTGTTATAATTATTATTTATTTACTTTAAAAATCTCATGACAACAAACTTTTCTATTGTTTCTAATATAAATTCATAGGTGGAAACACTGCTCTGAAATCTGAAATAGCAACAAACTCACAACCTGGGACCTGACAGTGGAGCTTTTGTGTGTGGATGGTTATTTGTATCATGTTTTTGTGATTCCCTGTGATGATTTCTGTGCACATGTTACCTTACTAAGGTGATGGAATTTAATGGTTTTTATGTGCATTAAAACTGCTTATTTGCCAGAAAGATACATGAAATGTTAGCATCTGTACATTATGGCAGTATGCAATATCCAATAAATACATATACTTAAATAAAAGTAATGTAAGAAGTTACATGAGGAGAGGCTAACTAGCTAACACTGTAGCTTTCAAGTACACAGTTCAAGATAACTACAATATAACTTAAAACACAGCCTTATTTTAGAAACCCTCAAAAACATTTGAACACATTTTACTTACTCATTGTAGATTCTTATTTAAAGCCTAAAACATATCAGACTCTACATCTGAATTGACGGACAGAGAATAGAGCGCACAGCAGTAAACAAATCAAACACCTGGCTCCCTTAAAGGGCAGCATTTTCTGAAAACTTTTTCTAAAACTTTTTAGTTAAGAATAAGACAGTCTATGGGAGTGTCTGGTGATGCCTAAATCATTGTTTTCTGCTTTTAAAATGCACATCTCTATAAATAGCAACATAAAGCATCAGCGTAGATGGGACAGTACTGGTTGAACAGTAATTTGCCATTTATTGTCACAGTTACTACCTGTAATGTGTACGTAAAGTAAGTTACTGTAATTTATCATTTGCACTACACAATTTAATACAAAGTCTGCTCCTTTTACAGTAAAATACTGTTTCTTTTCATTACAGCTAAACACTGGCTATTTTATAGTTATTTACTGCATAATCTACGGTAAGGGTTAACAGTGTATAGCATCCTTGAATGTAAGGGGGTATTCGAGAGAACACGAAAAGGAAAGCTTTATTTCTTTATTTCTTCTTCTTTGAAACGAACTGATGCCGACTTTTTTGTCAAGAGACTCATTCCTCGGTCTTGGATGTGAAATTTTGGGAAACACAATGGGGAAACTCTGTTTACTTTAGTCATGGAACTCCACAATCTGCAGGTGTAATGGTTTTGATGCATCGATTTAAAGGAGATGTACTTGACTTTGTTGCAGATGAAAATGGAAGATGGTTGATTCTGACTATTAGACTGGACAACACAACGGTTATCATTTGTAATGTTTATGGTTATAATTCTAATTTGTTGAATAAGACTTTTTTTTGCCAAAATTTCAGACTTAATCACAAATGGAGCAATGTTCATGCTTCATATATTATATTATATGTTCAGGCGATTTTAATGACTGTATAGATGGTTTGATTGATAGATATCCCTCTCGTACCCTCCAACATGCTGGTCAATCCAATCTGGCATCTCTTTGTGCCTCATTATTACTTACAGATACTTGGCGCTTTTATAACCCTGTGAAATCAGAGTACACATGATCTAACAAAAGCAAGACTTTACAATCTAGAATTGACTTATGTCTGATCTCTAACACAGCTTTACGTAATGTTCAGGAAAATAATCATAGACATGCTCCATTAACAGATCATAAACTTATTTATTTATCTCTTAAAGGTTCAAAAGAGAATTCTAGTCTTAGAGGATATTGAAACTGAATAATAATCTTCTTAATGATCATTACTTTAATACCTGTGTTAAGAATATTGCAAGCAATAGTTTTACAGGATTAAAAGATCAATTCAAAAGTAACTGGGAACTTTTTAAATATAATGTAGGAAAAATTGCCTTCATACGTAGTAAAGAATTTTAAAAACTCAACAGGCAAAAGGAAATGGAATTACTGGATAATTGACATATTCTGGAACAGAAGGAAATTCATACTAAGGAAGACGAGGAAGAGTTGACTAAAATTCAATCTAAACTTGATCTAATGTACCTGGATCTTGCTAAAGGTGCTTTCCTTCGCTCTAGAGTCAAATGGCTTGAAGAGGGAGAAGAAAACACAAGTTATTTCTTTGCTCTAGAAAATAGAAACTTTAAAAGAAATCCGTTACCTGCAATAAATATTAATGGCAGCCAAAATATTTTATGGATCCCAAAGCAATTTTTGTTTTTTTCCTTTTATAAAACTTCTATACCTCCAATTTTGATGAAAATAATTGTGATAACTTCATTAAAGTAATGAATCAAAATATTCCTATTATAGATGAAGACTTTAATGATTTATGTCATTCAAATATAGCCACTCTTGAATTAAATGATGCACTACCTAAAATGAAAAGGGTAAAGCTCCTGGTATAGATGGGTTGACTGTAGAGTTTTTGGGAACACATTGAAAATCCTCTATAACATGTTTATTGAATTTATTAATAGTGGTGAAATGTCTACCTCCATGAATCAGGAAGTCATCTCGTTAATTGCTAAACCTGACAAAGATTCACAATTGATAGAAAACTGGAGAGCGATCTCACTTCTAACAATTGATTATAAACGTATAACTTTGGTATTTGCTAATAGATTAGGTAAATAGTATTATAAGTGAATGTCAAACAGGTTTTCTAAAAGGTCGCCACATAACTAATAATATTAGGCCAGTGCTTGATCTCTTAGATTATGCTGATTATGGAGATGATGAAGCTGTTATCCTTTGTTTAGATTTAAAGCATTTGACTCTGTTGAACACAGTTTTTTTCTTTTTTTAAACTGTAGAGTGTTTTGGTTTTGGGAATAAATTTCTAAAAGTCATCATTTTTTTACACCAATATTAATAGTTCTGTAATCATAAATACTTCTACAACTACGAGATTTAACATTTATCGTAAGGTACGTCAAGGTTGCCCAATTTCCCCATTTTTATTTGTATTAGTTGTTGAATTATTGGCAATTTGTATTATCAATAGTGAGCAAATTCAAGGTGTCAAAATCTTTGATAGAGTTTTTAAGTTTTCTCAATCAGCAGATGACTCGACCTTATTCTTCAAACACGCTTCTGTTATCCCTGATGCTATTTCTTTAAGCAATACTTTTTCAAAGGCTTCCGGTTTAACTTGAAATCTTTCCAAATGTGAAATTCTGCCTTTACACAGTTTAAGGAATAAACACATAATGAACATCCCAGTGAAATCCTCTGTCAAATACCTTAGAAATATTGTAACAAAAATACACTTAATAGACAAGACTTAAATGTTTCTTCTAGAATAAAGAAAACAAAAGCCGTGTTAAATTGCTGGTTACAGCGTGACCTTTCCATTTATGGTGGTGTCTTTTTATGTAAAGCTGAAGGTTTATCTCCGTTTGTTTATCCCGCCTTGTCTTTATTTCCTAAAGACTCTAATTGCAAAGATATCAATAACTTGTTCTTTTCTTTTATTTGGAAAAACAAGTCCCAAAGTATAAAAAAAAGAGTTCTTACTAATAAGAAAGCTGAAGGAGGACTAGAAATGCTTTATTTTGAAGATATCAATAAGACCTTCAGGATCAATTGGATTAAGAGATGTCTATCTACCCCTAATTCCTTTTGGAATCATTCATTCATTCATTTTCTTGTCGGCCTTGTCTCTTTATTAATCTGGGGTTGCCACAGCGGAATGAACCGCCAACTTATCCAGCAAGTTTTTACACAGCGGATGTCCTTCCAGGCACAACCCATCTCTGGGAAACATCCACACACACATTCACACACACACACACACACACTACTTTCACTAAATTCCATCAACAAGCTCTTCTTGCTTGGAAAATCTCTTACTGTCACAATGTTTCTCCTTTATTTGGAATAATGGCAATATAAGCTCTTCAAATAAATCTTGATTCGTAGTAAATTGGTTTAATAGAGACATTAATCCTCTTTTAACACTGTTTGACAGTGCAGGGAATATCCTATCCTATGAACATTTCATGTCTACTTAACAATTTCCCAATATTGTTTAGAGAATTGAATTAAATCTATCCCTGTAAAAATGATTCAACTTGTTAAAAATCATATTTGCTTTAATCTGCTGTAAACCCAAAACTACATTTAGAAGGTGTTGAGTTGACTGATAATAAATGTACTAACAGTCATATTCGTATTTTTTCAGAAGCAAAATAAAATCACTCCTAGAGGCACATTTTTCTGGGACTCTATTATAGTTAATATTAATTGCAAAAAAGCCTGGTTAACTCCCTTCAAATATTCTATTAATAATAAAATGAAGGAAATCCATTTTAAAATATTACATAAAATTTACCCAGTAAAATCTCTTTTATCAAAGCGCATTGAAATGGAGGATATCTGTGGATGAAGAGAGTCTTTGCCTTTTGTTTTTTGAAGGCAACATTGTAAAGAATTTCTGGAAAAATCAGCCAAATATATTTGTGAAAGGACAAAACTTAGTTATTATTTTACATTAAAATATGTAATTTTTCATTATGAAAACAAATGCAATAAATGTCTTGAATATATTGTTAACCTCTTTATTTTATTGTCAAAGTTTTACATACACAAACAGAAATCTGCTAAATCTTCTCCCACATTAACCGCCGTTTTTTGTATTTAATTTTTTTTTCTACAGTGAAATTGTTAAAAAAAAAACAAAATCTGAGATATGCATCAAATATTATGACACTTTTTATAAATTCCCTGTCAATTACTAAAATCATCAGATGTAGAAATGCTGCACACTACTTTGTGTAATTTTATTTATTTTATTTTATTTATCTGTTTTGTCTATCTGTTTTATCTATTTGTTTTGTTTTTTGTTGACTTTTACCATTGTTGTATTCTTTTTTGTGTGTTTCATTATTTGTGTTGTGTTGTGTGTTTGTTCCTGACAGTTATGCAATTAAAAACAAACAAAAAAGGTCACAGTGCAGTTAAACAACGCCTACTATCTGCAGCTCTAGACCACTCCCTAGCGGACACTCCAAGTCATTTTCTCAGGCAGTTATTCAATACAAAGACCAACACATCGTTGTGTAAATCATATCCATTTTAACTCTTCTTTGTATTTAAATTTATTTAAAAGTATATTTTAAGGATCATATTGATCTTTAAACCACTACAGAGACACGCTTTCATCTGCAGTTACACACGAGAGGATTATCAGTGCAGCGACACAACAGGACAACTCCTGAGCCTCTCAATGCCTGAGCTGTACTCATCAGAGCAGTCACACATGGGGAATATAATACAAGCTGTGCTAGACTTCATGAAGAAAGATTAGAGTATATAGATTTGAGTATATATGTGAAAGCAGTCATTTTATTTTCTACAAATCTACGTTGAGCTCTATGACACTGATTTGACCAAAGTGTACACATATTATTATTATTATTATTATACACTCTCCAGTACAGCAGGTGGCGGTATTCAGCTTTACGCTGCTTTCTATAACTCGCAACACAAGAAGAACAAGAAGAGGAGGCGGCGGAGGATGGCCGGGTATGTGTTTGTTCTGTCTTCTCTGTGTCCAGTGTTTATACTGCTTCAGGTAAAATCACCCTAGTAAAATGTACCTCCGCAGGTGCTTTGATAACCCTGCAGCTGTTTGACTCTTCTCTGCTCTGTTTAGAGTGTTTGTGACTGTTGTTTTTCACTGAACTCATGATTTGCCGCTCCTTCAGAAACGAAAGTGAAAGTGTTTAGTTGTTGTGTCGCCATTTTAAACAGACAGAATTCACCATTTACAACGCAGAACAGCTTTAAATCTTTAATGTCTTGACAAAACCTGTAAGCTTTATGTGAATGTGTGTATGATGTTATTATTATCAAACGAATGACGCTGTGATTCTTCATTAGTTTACTCGTGATGAGCTTCTGGATTTGAGTGTCTCAGCTGCTGATCTATTCCGGTGTTACGGTTTAACTGGTGACCGTGTTAACTGGTGTCCCTTTCCAGATGTAAGCTATTCACGTTTGCAGATTGGCAGATTCGTCACTTTTTCACAGCAACAAAACATGTCCATACCAAATAAAGATTCTTATTAGTTGGTGTCAGTGTCATTGTGTGCATTATTGATTTTAATATCTGTGTAGCAGAACAGTATATAACCAAAGTAAATAAAAAAAATTAGAATTTACATGTCTTTAACAGGATTCGAACCCGTGTTTCACACACGTATCAATCAACTTATCTAACTGAGCTTCTCAGAACTCCAAACGAAGCAGTCTGTTTTAATATCTTTGTCAGTTAAAACATGCCTTGCTGTGGTTGTGGACCCGTGTTAACATGTTTCCATCAATGTTAACATGTTTACATGCTGTTTAGTTACATGTACTCGCGTTAACGTGTTTCTACAAACTCTCCCGCTGATAGAATAGCTCTCTGTGACTAAACGATGCTTCATCAGTTGCTCAAACCATGTTTTTTCTTAGTTCTAGACTCATGTCTACCTGTGCCTTTGGAGTCGTGTTAACTCGTGACCCATGCTCATACATGTAACGTAAATAAAGATTTTATCCAAAAAATGAATACAATGACGATATTATTATGCAACATATTATGTCTAATATATATAATATATATTTCATATATAATATTATGCAACAGAATATTAATTGAAAATCGCAACATTTCAATGTATGATCTTGGTTACATCTGTATCAAGGTACTTATGAACATGATTTGGCTACATACGATAAAATTATTAAAAGCTGTTAAACTTATCAGTGCTTGATAGCTCAATTAGTTAGCACGTATGTTCCTTTCATGCGTCTCTTTTGTTAGTAGGTTCGAATCCACATACAAGTTTTGTTTATGTATAGCCTGATTTTTTTAATTCTCTTTAAAATAAAATGGGGGGACTGCGATTTATAACGTATGCGTATTTAGCGGAACATCATAGTCATTTAGAGCTATTCTGAGAAAATATCAGCTCGTTTAACTTTGTAGACACAGACTAACACGAGTCAATGGGACTATTATATTCTGATTGCATAATATTATAATATTCTGTTGCATAATATTATATATGAAATATATATTATATATATTAGACATAATACGTTGCATAATAATATCGTCATTGTATTCATTTTTTGGATAAAATCTTTATTTACGTTACATGTATGAGCATGGGTCACGAGTTAACACGACTCCAAAGGCACAGGTAGACATGAGTCTAGAACTAAGAAAAAACATGGTTTGAGCAACTGATGAAGCATCGTTTAGTCACAGAGAGCTATTCTATCAGCGGGAGAGTTTGTAGAAACACGTTAACGCGAGTACATGTAACTAAACAGCATGTAAACATGTTAACATTGATGGAAACATGTTAACACGGGTCCACAACCACAGCAAGGCATGTTTTAACTGACAAAGATATTAAAACAGACTGCTTCGTTTGGAGTTCTGAGTAGCTCAGTTAGATAAGATGATTGATACGTGTGTGAAACCTTTTCACTACACGGGTTCGAATCCTGTTAAAGACATGTAAATTCTAATTTTTTTTTATTTACTTTGGTTATATACTGTTCTGCTACACAGATATTAAAATCAATAATGCACACAATGACACTGACACCAACTAATAAGAATCTTTATTTGGTATGGACATGTTTTGTTGCTGTGAAAAAGTGACGAATCTGCCAATCTGCAAACGGGAATAGCTTACATCTGGAAAGGGACACCAGTTAACACGGTCACCAGTTAAACCGTAACACCTGCATTCAGTTGAATTATGAAGGCTGATCAATGACTGGAGATCTGTGATTGTTCATCAGTTTCTTCTAGAGTTTCTGCTGGAGATCAAACTCTTCAGATCCATCATGGGTAACACACACGCTGCTGGAGATCAGGATTTGTCTACAGAATGCAGGTATTAGACCTACACTTGACATTTCATATGGTTATTTTCTACAGGATATTATATTTACTCTCTGTTAGTTGTGTTTTTAATCTGTCTGAATATTAACACATACAGGCAGCAAGATTGTGTACAATCATCATGAAAAGTATCATGAAGTGCTGTTTAAACAGTGTTTTAATGATGAAATGTTGAGTAAATCTGCTGTGTTGACTCCAGTGTGTGCAGCGCTGAACTTTAATCTTCTCTGTTTTAGTTCAGTTCATCAGAAGAGAGCAGAAGCAGAGCCCAGCTGTGTTTCTATGAAGAGTGACGCGTCTATGGGTGTACCAATAACATTTAAGAGTGAAAACACAGGACCTGCTGTCAGGTAGATCATCTCTTTAATATCTGCAACTGATGAGTATTTTCATAATAAATGAATCAGGTAATTAGTGTTGTGGATCTGTTGGGTTTCAGATGTTAGATGTTGTATCTGAGCTCTGCAGGATAGTGCTTGAAGATCTCCGCTTTACACTTCAGGCCACAATTGATGGTGTTAACAAACCAATCAGCGCTTTATTAATAGTTAGTGAGGTAGAAGGTGGGTTTAGGTTTTGGGTCCACAATAAGATCATACTGTATGACTACTAATGAGCAGTTCATATGTTCACATTACACAGATAATAAGACGGTAGTTAATAGTATGAATTGTGAGCTAAACTTAAGTGTTCCCGATCTCCTGCCATAAAGGGCTTTTCCTGCACACTTTCCCCTGCTGTTTTTGTGCTGTACTGATCAGCCATTCCTCTGATCTGAGTCTGTTTTCACTGAAGCGCAGTCATCATCATGTTGTGTTGGCCTCATAGATGCTGCTGATCAACACATTTGGTTTCTAGAATTGATATTTCTCGAGTTCTCCTGCTCATTCAGTCATGATAGATGATGGTAAATGAACTTGTCTTGCTGTCCTCAAAGTCTGGACTGGAGCTCTGCAGACAAACCCCCAATGACTGACCTTCTGAAGACTGAGTGATGAGGAGGAGGATAAGGGGCTGCTGGAGGCGGGAATAACAGTCAGCTGACACAGTGCAGTTTATACTGCTGCTTATATAGTCATGTGATGATGATTGACACGCCTGCATGATTAAGCTTCTCCCACACCTACACTGTGGACTTCATTCAGTTATTCGATGATTAGTTTCAGCTCTAATCTGCTCTAATAGTGCTGCATTTCTGTTGGGCTTTCTCTACTAGAAATGAGCCTTGATCTGTGTTTGCTGATATTTTCCACATTCAAACAGTTTCTGTTCAAATATAAAGGAAATTAACTTAAGTATTTTTGTAAATGAAGAATGAATAATATTAGGTTTGTGCAGTGTGTGCAGCGCTCAAATTTAATCTTCTCTGTTTTAGTTCAGTTCATCAAAAGAGAGCAGAAGCAGAGCTCAGCTGTGTGTCTATGAAGAGTGACGCGTCTATGAATCCACCAATAGAATTTAAGAGTGGAAACACAGGACCTGCTGTCAGGTAGATCATCTCTACACACACATGATCACACTGCAGCATTTATATGATCCTGTGTTTCTAGAAGATCAGACATTAACAAGTGTTACAATTACAGGAGACTTTAAAACTAAATGTCCACACACTCACATCTGATCATTAGTGAAGTACTAATAAAGCATTAATACTCAAACTGTTAGAGTTAGAGGAGTGAGTTTACCGGCTTTTACAATAGTCAGCAAAGTGTGGACAATCAAGAGAAAGATTTTAGACGAGATGAATGAACAAGTTATGTGAGACAAACACACCACACAGTCTTTATTGTAACGGAGGCCAGCAAGTGAAGTGCTGTGCAGGTAAACCTCACTCCTCTGACCTCTAAAGCTGCTCTAGTGACAGACGCCAGAGGCCATGGTCTTTAGCCTCCTTGGTAGAGCAACCGACTCCCATGCAGAAGGTAGCCGGTTGGATCCCTGCTCGGAGTGGGTTGGGTGGTGTAGGACCAGCAGTGTTACACTTGTGCTCTCTCACATTTTCATCCTAAAAGATTTTAAATGTCTTCAGTGAGCATCCAGCATCATTATGAATAAAGGATATCAAATGATTGAAGTGTTACATTTAATAAATGACAAGTACTATTAAATGTTTACAGCATTTTGAGCAGTACAAGAGATCAGTGTGTGGTGTTTAAATTAAATCTGATTAAATCTGTGTATTGTGTCTCAGCTGGTTCAGAGAAAACACACATGGCTTCACTAGAGGATCTTTACACTGGCACTCATTGACTCTTTGTGTTGTTGTTGTTCCTGCAGTGTGGATAGAGATGGTCAGACTGGAGACCTGCAGCAGGATTCACTCCAACCAGAACATGATGAACTTCAGAGAGTCAAAGAGCAGCACAAAACCATCATGAAGAACAAGTATGAGAGATTATTTGAGGGAATCAACCATGGAGAGACTCAAACCCTCCTGAACAGGATCTACACACAGCTCTACATCATAGAAGGAGAGAGTGAAGGAGTGAATGAAGAACACGAGGTTTTACAGATGGAGAAAAGAGCCAGAACAAAACCCTCACAACACACTCCAGTCTTCTGCAATGACATCTTTAAAGCCTCAGCTGGAGCAGGACATGAGGAACAGATCAAGAAGGAGAAAGCCCAGATCAAGACTGTTCTCACTAAAGGCATCGCTGGAATCGGGAAAACCGTCTCTGTGCAGAAGTTCATTCTGGACTGGGCCGAGGGAAAAGACAATCAGGATGTAGATTTCATGTTTGTGCTTCCATTTCGAGAGCTGAACTTGATCAGAGATCATCAGTACAGTCTTCACAGACTTCTGCTGGACTTTCATCCTGAACTTGAAGATCTGGAGCCCAAGATTTATGAGCAGTGTAGAGTTGTGTTCATCTTTGATGGTCTGGATGAAAGCAGAATCACACTCAACTTTTCAGATAGACAGAAAGTTTGTGCTGTGACTGAATCTTCATCAGTGGCTGTGTTGATGTGGAGCCTCCTGAAAGGAGATCTGCTTCCCTCTGCTCTCATCTGGATCACCTCCAGACCAGCAGCAGCCCATCAGATCCCCTCCACATACATCAAGCGTCTGACAGAAATTCAGGGATTCACTGAGCCTCAGAAGGAGGAATATTTCAGGAAGAGAATTAGCGACGAGCATCAAGCCAGCAGAATCATCTCCCACATCAGAAGAGCAAGAAGCCTCCAGATCATGTGCCACATACCTGTCTTCTGCTGGATCTCCTCCACTGTGCTTCAGAAGCTCCTGGAAGAAGATGTGAGTGCAGAAATCCCTCAAACTCTGACTGAGATGTACATCCACTTCCTGCTGATTCAGATCAACATGAGGAAGCCGAAGTATGAAGAGAGAGATCCAGAGAAACTCCTGCCGTCCAACAGAGGAGTGATTCTCAAACTTGCTGAAGTGGCTTTCAGACAGCTGATGAAGGGCAATGTGATGTTCTATGAGGAGGACCTGATTGAGAGCGGCATAGACGTCACTGACGCCTCAGTGTATTCTGGGATCTGCACTGAGATCTTCAAGGAGGAATCTGTGATTCATCAGAGGAAAGTCTACAGCTTCATCCATCTCAGCTTTCAGGAGTTTCTGGCTGCTTTCTTTGTGTTTTACTGCCATTTAACAGAGAACAGAGAACCGCTGAGGGTGATTTATGATGAAAAATATGCATATGATCAATATCTACAGTCCAGCTCTGAGAAGTCTCTGTATGATCTGCTCAGTTCAGCAGTAGTTAAAGCTGTCTGGAGTAGTAATGGTCATCTGGATCTGTTCTTGCGGTTTCTGCTGGGCGTCTCACTGGATTCCAATCAGAGACTCTTCCAGGATCTGCTGACACACACGGAGGAGAGCTCAGAGAACATCAGGAGAATCACACAGTACATTAAAGACGAGATCAAGAGAGGTAAACATCTCTCAGCTGAAAGATCCATCAATCTGTTCCTCTGTCTGCTGGAGGTGAAAGATCAGACTCTGGCCAGAGAGATTCAGGAGTTTGTGAAATCAGACAAACACTCAGAGGAGGAACTCACTCCTGCTCACTGCTCAACAATCTCCTACATGATTGAGATGTCAGAGGAGCCGCTGGATGAGTTAGACTCTAATAAATTCAACACATCAGATGTGGGAAGACGGAGACTGATAGCAGCTGTGAGAAACTGCAGAAGAGCTCTGTGAGTATTCATTGATTGATCACAGAAGACACACATCAGTCTGCACTGAAGACTCAGATCAGTTTAGTGAATCACTGCCCTGCTTTAACAGAAAATCTTTAGCTGGCCATATCGTCCCCCTGTGAGATCGCTGATACACCATATTACTGCATGGGGACGCGGCGGCAGTGTTCTGTTTCCTTATTTGCTCATTTATTTCAGCATTTCTAAACGTATTTAACAAACTTTTCTTGACTTTTTACTCACACAAACAACATTTGTACTTATTTAATAATCTACTTCATTTGCTTTACAGTTTATCCTGGAAAATAACTCAAATCCCTGTAAATCCCTGTGCTCCACCAGCTGAATAGGACATTTGTTGATGTGTATTTGCTCAAATCTAACACAGTGTTGCTCTTGGATAATTGTGTTTGTTTTTTGATCAGAGAAATAGTGTAATTTTAGACACAGTATTGCCGTCTCGCTGCAGACATGCCTGTAATATTACATTTACTGTAGGCCTAAACACTAATCTTTACACTGAGCTCAGTAAAATGCTCTCTGACTAGTTATTAATAATCTGTTCAATAATTCATTACAGTCACGTGAATGGGGAAATACAGGTTTAGTTGAGTTAAATGTAGTTTAAATAAATCAATCAATAAAAAGAGCAGATTTAAATGAAATAATATTCTTGTTCTGAAAATGCCCATGTGTCTGGAGTGTGTCAGCAATTCTTGCAGTTCACTACAGTTTTGAGTCTGACTCCAAATCCAGTCCTCCATGGGTTAATACATTTGATTTCCAGTGATCATGGCTGTGTGATTTTGTTGTCAGCACATTCAACTGTGTAAAGAACAAAGTATTTAATAAGAATATTTCATTCATTCAGATCTAGGATGTGTTATTTTAGTGTTCCCTTTATTGTTTGAGCAGTATTTATATATATATATATATATATATATATATATATATATATATAGTTTATTATCAGTGTTGCTTTTATCACTGTAGACTGGACTCATGAACACTCAACACTACTCATTTCTCACTGCTGATTTTCTTGCTCTTTGTCCTCCACACAGGCTACAGCGCTGTGAACTCACTGTTCAGTGCTGTGAGAGTTTGTCTTCAGCTCTACAATCCTCAAACTGTGTGCTGAGAGAGCTGGACCTGAGTAACAATGACCTGCAGGATTCAGCAGTTAAGCTTCTCTCTGATGGACTGAAGAGTCAACACTGTAAACTGGAGACACTAAGGTCTGAGTTCAAACACCTGATTGATTGATTGATTGATTGATTGATTGATTGATTGATTGATTGATTGATTTTTTTTGTTTCGTTACATCAGACAGATCACATTAACAGTGTGTTTTTAGTCATGTGTGCTCTTTCTCAGACTGATGACATGTAAACTCACTGCCGATTCTTGTGAGAGTTTGTCTTCAGCTCTACAATCCTCAAACTGTGTCCTGAGAGAGCTGGACCTGAGTAACAATGACCTGCCGGATTCAGGAGTGAAGCTTCTCTCTGATGGACTGAAGAGTCAACACTGTAAACTGGAGACACTGAGGTAAATGATTCTCCACTCTACAATAACTACAGTAAGACAGTATCATATTAGAGCTCTTCATGCTTGAACATGTTAACCCTGGGTGATACTAAACCCCAGATAACAGGAATTCTGGTTTATCAGTAATTATGTTTCACACTGCTCATATTATACCTGTAGTAAATATTGTGTTTGTCCTCTACACAGGCTACAGTGGTGTAAACTTACTGTTCAGTGCTGTGAGAGTTTGTCTTCAGTTCTACAATCCTCAAACTGTGTGCTGAGAGAGCTGGACCTGAGTAACAATGACCTGCAGGATTCAGGAGTGAAGAAGCTCTCTGATGGACTGAAGAGTCAACACTGTAAACTGGAGACACTGAGGTCTGAGTTTAAACACCTTATTGATTGATTGATTGATTGATTGATTGATTGATTGATTGATTGATTGAGTTTTTTTTGTTTTGTTACATCAGACAGATCACATTAACAGTGTGGTTTTAGTAATGTGTTCTTCTTTCTCAGATTGGTCATGTGTAATCTCACTGTTCAGTGCTGTGAGAGTTTGTCTTCAGCTCTACAATCCTCAAACTGTGTGCTGAGAGAGCTGGACCTGAGTAACAATGACCTCCAGGATTCAGGAGTGAAGCTTCTCTCTGATGGACTGAAGACTGTGGACTGTAAACTGGAGACACTGAGGTAAATGATTCTCCACTCTACAATAACTACAGTCAGACAGCTTCATATTAGAGCTGTTCATGCTTGAACATGTTAACCCTGGGTGTTACTAAACCCCAGATAACAGGAATTCTGGTTTATCAGTGATTATGTTTCACACTGCCCATACTATACCTGTAGTTAACCCTCAGGGGTTTGAGGTGATTTTGGGACCCCTGAGATGTTTTGACATGCCCTGACATCTGTGCTGATTTCAGCTACTTATTACACAGAACTGGCCAACATGTGTTTTATTAGTATTCAGCACAAACTGAGCTACAATAATATGTGAGAGACATTGATGTACATGCTTGTGTTTTAGAAATAAATATTATGTGTGGTTAATAGGTTTTGGAGAAACAAATGTAGCTGAAATAAGACCCAAAAACCCAGGCCCGGATTAGGAACTCAGGGGCCCCTGGGCACATTGTCTTGTAAGGCACCCTAACTGGCCGCACCCCTATAGTTGAATTTAAAAAATAAGAATAATATAATAATTTTTAAATAAAATGAATCTATAATTTGTTGCCCACATATTTAAATAAATGATATATAGTACATATGTATTTATAGTCTACAAAGATTTAACTTATTTTTCAAAGCATTGAATAAAAATACTAATAAAACTATAAATATATATATTCTGGGCCTTTCTCTCTCTCTCTCCCTCTCTCTCTCCTTTTCTGTCTTTCTCTCACACGATGAATCCAGTCCGCGCTGCGCTGCCATTAGCCTCCTCCGCCTGGTTTATGCTAGCTACTCATCATTTAAAGTTACCATAACGTCTTCTTCTGTACCCTCATTCTCCTGATCAAGGGGCTGTTTAAAGATGGTGTGTATGGAAAATGCCTCAATAAAGATGCCTCCTCTTTCTCTCGCGTTTGCTAAATCCACTTGTCCACTCATTTTTGATCTATGACCAATACTAACGTTACACTACAGTCCGCTCAGTTTAGTGCGGGTTATTACAAAACTGACGTTTCCGCGCTTGACCAATTACAGTATTCTGTTTAGTTAAAGAAAAAAAGCAGTTTAAATATAATAATAATATTAATATGTGATCGCGATTGTTTTGCTCAGAAGAAATACAGTTATCTGAGCAATATAGTTTTTGCAGAGAGGGAGGCACCTATAAGGCTAAACATTATTAAATACCCACAAGACACTTGTGACTTTATATCACATTTGCATTATTTTTAAAAAATGTTTCCTTCCTGTTAAAAATAAATATATTTCCAATCTGATATGTAATGGGGAGAAAAAAAAGTAGCACGAGTTCAGCTGATGGTGGATTCGAATTGAGTTTATAATTAATCGCGTCAAAAAATGGAACTGTGCGCCTTACAAGGTGCGCCACTGCGGCTGTACTGTTCAGCAACTCTTTACTCATCTTGTCTCTATCAATCAGGCATCCAACTACATGCGCTATTTGCAATTAGCCAAAAAAGACACTCCGAAATTGTCTTTTTTTCTCTCCTCTTGCAGGGGCCCCTAGTGCGCATGGGCCCCTGGGCCTGTGCCTATAAGGCCCATTGGTTAATCCAGCCCTGCAAAAACCACACTGAATGTGCCTGAACAAGACTTTAGAGTAAGCAGTCTTGTAGACTAGAATATTTACTGCACAATTATGTGAAATTATTCTGTTCTCTCATTCAGAGAAAACATTACAATGATCTACGTTTTTTTAAGTTTGTTTTGGGTGATCTCAGCTGTATGTGTGAGTGACAATGCTCATGAATAATTCACACCTGAGAGACAACAGACACTCCCCCACTCACCCATCAAGGGCAGTGTACAGCAATGTCCATCTGCAGAAGCTCGCCCAAACTAAATGCTTGTTGTATTACTGCTGTGTGACCATGTAAACACTCTGGGTGAACAATATCCAGTGCTCAGCATATATAAGTACACCCCTCACTAATCTCTCTTTTACATTCATAGTTTAATAGGAAGCTCTACAGTATTATATTTGTGCATATACAATAGATTAGCCAAATCTGGAGCTCATCTAACAAAATAACTCATGATAACAGTCTAAAAACAAGTACAACCACATCTATGTGCTATAGAAAAATATTAAATACAAAATTAAAAAGAGGAAAAATTAAGAGAAGCAAAACAATGGAAAAATCTGAAAATTCGTAGTTTTTTTGCAGTATTTAGCCTGAATTTAATTGCATTCTTTCAATTTCTGAATATGTTTGGTGACTAAAATATGATGTTCATGAATAAATCAGTTTAATAAATGTGTTCTGTTTAAATGCAGCAGAATACACTGCCTATATTGACTGAGAAATGGAGGAAAGTCTTGGTTTTCAGAATGGGCTGTCCTCCTTTATGCTGAGCGCTGTATGTGACTTATACAGCCGCACATATAATATATATTTGAAATGGTGTAAAACGTGTTCGCCAAACTCTCTTGTGCATTAATCCAGCATTTAATAATCATTTCTGAATGAGTCTGAGACACTGAAGTAGAGGAATGACAAACAATTTAAACACAAGAATAAATCAGATTTAAACATGAAAAACAATTACTGTAAATCTAAATCATATTTGAAGACCTTTAATATAGATTTCACTAATAGTTGCAGTCTTAGTTCACTGTTTGAAAACTTTACCAGGTTCAACTACAATAAAATAACTAAAAATATATATAATAACACGTGTAACATGTCATGCTCTGTAACCTTCTACAGATGATGTCGAGTCCTTGTTGAGTGTGTGAGTGTGTGTATTTGCTGATGCGAGGGCTCGATCAATAAGGAGAGCTGATCAGGATGTGTGTGTTCATCACTGCTGTTGACATGAGCAGAAACAGCAGTCAGCATCTTCACAACACAAAGATATGTGTGATTGTCCAACTGTGTGATGTGGACTATTGCTGTGTTTGTAGATTGTCTGGCTGTATGGTGACAGAGGAAGGCTGTGGTTTTCTGTCTTCAGCTCTGACTTCAAACCCCTCACACCTGAGAGAGCTGGATCTGAGCTACAATCATCCAGGAGATTCAGGAGTCAAGCTGCTCTCTGAACAACTGGAGGATCCAAACTACACACTGGACAAACTCAAGTATGTGGAGCATCACTGGCCTTGTGCTTTTACACTGAATGGCTTTAAAAAGACACTAGAAAGCTCTTTTGTGATCAGCTTCAGTTTTCTGTGAGGGTTATGGGGTGAGGACAGACAGAAGATACAGCTTGTAGAGTATTCCAGTCATGTCTATGAAGAGCAAATCATTGAGTGTGAAATGAATCTCCTCTGTAAATGTTGGAGTGTATTGGCTCAGTTACAGTGACATTAAGCGGGACACACTGTACAGTTTCAGCATTTGAGCTGAGCAGAGAAACTTCTTCCTCCATTTCTGCTGAAGAATCCTACAATATCAGGTCAGGAATAGGGTTGGGGATTGAAGATGGATTCATATTCTGGAATCAGACACTTAGATTAATGTTCAGACTCTTGTTCTAAAATCAACATCTGGATTCCTCTTCTCTGTGCACACATGTGTATTTTTCACTCGCTAATCTGTCAGGAACTTGGGCGCTGGCGAGCAGCTTTAATAATCTGAACATAGTTTAGAGATGGACTGCAACATGTGCTCAAAGGCTGCATGTGATGAAGGACGATGGCAAAGCTAAGTGTGATCACTGTAATAAATGAATGTTGCAGCAGGGTGTCTCCATCAACATGAGCAGTATCTGCGCTCGCTTCACCAACAGCAGAGGAAAAGAACGCACTGTGTTACATTCATTGTGCATCCCGGCTCAACCAACAAGTGTGTGTGTTTTAGCTCAAGAGTTTGGAGCGTGTAGCTGAGCAGCTCAGTGCTAGCTTTAGCTTATTAGCTGAGGGGGAAACTAAACAGCTCATTCTCTCCATCTGTGTGTGTTTACAGTCTGGATCATGGAGGACACACAAGGATTACAGCAGGACCACGCAAATGTAGGACTACACACACACTCACACACACACACACACACACACACACACACACACACACACACACTCACACACACACACAAACTCTCACACACAGACACATGCGCAAACAGCAGTGAACACACGCATGCCCACATACAATCTAACACACAAACACACTCTCACACACATACTCTCTCTCTCTCACACACACACACACACACACACACACACACACACACACACACACACACACGTACGCACATACTCTCTCACACACACATGCACACATTCACTCACATACGCACACACACACTCTCTCTCACACAGACACACGCACTCACATACACATTCTCTCTCACACAAAAACACACACAGACACACTCGCACACACATATTCTTTCTCACACACTCTTTCACACACACACAGACACACACGCAAACAAATATGAACACACACACACAAACAGTCTATCTCACACACACACACACATACTCTTTTTCTCTCTCACACACACACACTCTCACACACAGACACATGCGCAAACAGCAGTGAACACATACAATCGCATGCGCACATACAATCTAACAAACACACACACACACACACACACACACTCTCTCTCTCTTTCTCTCTCTCACACACATGCGCGCGCACACAGGCACACGCACACAGCTGTGGTTATAAATGTGTGTGTTCTTGTGTTCAGATGTTTGTTTCCTCACTCTGGATCCAAACACAGCAAACACTCGTCTCATTCTGTCTGAGGAGAACAGAGAGGTGAAGCATGTGAGAGAGAATCAGCCGTATCCTGATCATCCAGACAGATTTGATGGTGTTTATCAGGTGTTGTGCAGAGAGAGTGTGTGTGGACGCTGTTACTGGGAGATTGACTGGAGTGGAGATGATGGTGTGTGTATATCAGTGTCATATAAGAGCATCAGGAGGAAGAGAGGAGGTGTTGAGTGTTGGTTTGGATCTAATGCTCATTCCTGGAGTTTGAGCTGCTCTTCCTCCAATTTCTCATTCAGACACAATAACACACGCACTGATCTCCCAGTGAAGGCGCTCAACAGGAGAATAGGAGTGTTTGTGGATCACAGTGCAGGAACTCTGATCTTCTACAACATCTATAGAGACACAATGAGCCTCATCCACTCAGTCCAGACCACATTCACTGAGCCGCTCTGCCCTGGGTTTAGGATTTATCCTGGATCATCAGTGAAACTGAGCTGAAGACTGACGAGAGATTTACCTAGAATCCTCTACAGGAGCAGTCAGCAGCAGTGTGTGTGATTGTGTGTGTGTGTGTGTGTGTGTGTGTGTATGTGTGAGAGAGAGAGAGAAAGAGAGAGTGTGTGTGTCAGTATGTGAGTAAAAAAAGAGATCTGTTTGTGCGTGTATGTGTGCATGTGTTCACTGCTCTGTGTGTCTCTATATTACACGTGCGTGTGCTAGTGTGTGTGTGTATGCGTGAGTGTGTGCGTGTGTCTGTGTTTGTGCGTGCATGTGTGTGTGTGTGAGAGAGTCTGTATTCGTGTGTGTACATGCATGCTTGTGTGTTTGTTTGAGAGAGTGTCATTTGTGTTCACAGCTACAGCAGCATGTAATATTCTCCACTGCAAGTGTCCTCCTCTTCTCATCAATGCTGCTTTATAGATCATTCTCCATTCTGCTTTCATGACTTCTTCTACTGCCAGTGTGTTTCTCCATACCGTGTCAGTTCTGTCTTTTAAAATGTGCTCGTTATTTATTTCCACAATATCTCTGTCAAATATTTCACCTTCGGCTGAACTAACATCAGCACTTTCATTAAAACACAGCGATGGACTATTATCCCCAACATCTCCAACAACAGCTTCAATTCTGATATCAGGGAAAACTCCTCGTCATCTGGGATAAAAAGATCCCGACTAGAACTCTCCAGCAGTGTTTTTCATTCAACATCACACTCAGTTTATCTCAGAGTTCCTGTGCAAACCTTACTGATCCTATTCCCATACATTTAGCAAGATTCACTCAGTCCAGTGTCTGCTTCGTCAACAATGTCTCTCAATCGTGGCATTGTTTTGGATACTGATATGTCCATCAATCCTGGAGTGTCATCTCCTGACAAAAACCACCGGCTCTTCAAGACTCTTGGGCCCAAACAATAGTCTCTGGATGACCTGCAGTCTATACGCTGCTCCTCTACTCACAAGATCAACCAAGCCTTGACCTCCTTCATCTCTTGGTGAGAAGAGAACACTTTGAGGGATCCAGTGTAGGTTTTCCCAGAACAAATTGACCATCTCTCTTTGAAGATTCGGTAGTAAACCAATAGGGGGGTCTCCACACGCCAGCTTGTGCCATATAGAGGATCCAGCAAGCTGTTAACTATAAGTGTGCGGCCTCTATACGATAACTGGGGAAGTAACCATTTCCATTGTTGTAGAAGTCCTTGGATTTTCTCAAGCATGCCATTCCAGTTCTTCTGAACACAGTCATCTTCACCCGAGGTATTTCAAGCCTCCTTTCTTCCATGTCAAACCTCCAGGTAACTTGGGAGGGACACCGCTCCAGCTGCCCACAAGCAGGGCTTCACTCTTTCCCCAGTTGACTTTAGCAGAGGATATCTTCTGAAAATCACTTACAATAAAATCCAGTTTCTGAATATCTTCCGCATTCGATATGAAACAACAACATCATCAGCATAAGCAGAAAGATGCAGAGAAACGTCACAATGAGGAACACACACACCCTTTATCTCAGAGCTTAGTTTATTCAGCAAAGGTTGGATAGGCAGTGTGTACAACATCCCCGGCACAGCACATCCCTGTCTAACTCCTCTCTGTACTGTAAAAGCAGCACTCAGACCACCGTCGACTTTTAATACACTTTGAATGTCTCTGTACAAAACATTGATCATATTTACAGAAGCTGGGCTCAAACCAAACATTTCTAAAAGCTTTATTAAATATTCATGTTGTATACGGTCAAACGCTTTCTCTTGCTCTAAAGAGATCAGTCCACTATTAATACCCAATTACTTCTAAAACTTCTCTAACCAAATAAATATTGTCAAAACTGATCTATTCGCTATACAATAATGTTGATCTTGGTGTATTACTTGACCTATTACCTTACTCAATTGTGTAGCTGATGCCTTTGACAGTATTTTATAATGGGTGCAGTAAAGTGATGCTGGTCTCCAATTGCTTCTTCTTTGCAAGTCTCCTTTATTGGTAACACAGTAATTACAGCTCTTCTGCAGCTTAATGGGAGTAAACCTTTATTCAAACTGTCATCAAGAACCAAAAGAACATCATCACCTATCACAGACCACAAAGATTTACAGAAATCTACTGGGATTCATCAATACCTGGAGTCTTTCCACTTCCCAAACTCATTACCGCTGTGTATAATTCATTCTGTGACAATGAGAGCTCAAGCATGGCATTAGAGTCTTCATCAGTGTTTGGGAGATCTTTAACTTCTATATGATCTGTATAATTGTGAATAAAAGTGAACAGCATGTTTACGTATGTCACTGGATTATAAAGTTCCTCTCATGCATTATTTTTTAGTGAATGAATAATTCCACTTTGGCCATTTTTCTGTTCTAGACTAAAAAAGCTTAGAAGGAGCCTCCATTTGTGTAATGTTTATTAAACCTGAATGAATGAATGCTCCTTGTGCTTTCACTCCTCAAAGATCAGCCAGCAAATCTGTGTTTGATTTCCGGGTTTCAGATTGATCACTGCTTGTAGCTGCTGTTGTGTTAAACAGGTCTGTTAGTTCATCCTCTAGTTTCTTCATGGATTCAGGAACTCCTTTAGTGACATTAAAAGTGTTTTCTTGGCATAATTGTTTAATGTGAATCTTGCCACAATCCCACCATTGCTGCAGTGAAGAATAAAGATGTTTTTCTTCTGTAAAATTCCCAAAAATAAAGAAAAGATTTCAATAAATGTCTCATCTTTTAAAAGGGACGTATGAAAATGCCAATAGGCACTCCTAATCTCCACAGAATGAACAATTATAGTACAAATAACAGAAGAGTGATCTGAAAACCCAACAGGAATTATTTTACAATCTTTGACACAATCTGCTTGAAAATGAAACATGTAAAATCTATCAAGCCTTGCCATTGAAATAAAATGATTCTTACTATGTGTCCAAGTGTGCTGTCTATTTTCATGCTGATCATTCCTCCACACATCGCATAAATCAAACACTCTTACTCATTGTGGAAGCACTTTTAGTGAAGCAGGATGTGATTCTGAGTGATTTGGATCTCTCTTCTCATTCTCTGTGCTGTTCAAATGAAAAACTCTTCTGATTTGATATCTTTAAGGACAGCACTAAAAGCTTCGGAGAAATCTATTCTTTCATCTGCTTTTGTAGGAGAGTAAATATTTATAAAGTCATTAAAATATTCTCAAGTTTTGCTTTAGTTTGTGTTAAATGTCCTTTGACTATTTCTTTCTCTCCACATAGAATTGGTGAAAACTGCTGTGAAAGCAATAGAGCTACTCCTCCACTATTAGAGGACATGTGACTCATGAACACTTGAGCATCTCATTCTGTTCTCAAGTCTATTTCATTAAATAAACACTCTGAGAATCTTGAATGAAGGTCACATCAATACGTTTTATCTTTTTAAACTCAGACAGACACATTCTCTTCTGACTGTTTCTAGCAGCATTCAAGTGTAGAGTTCCAATCTTAATGTCTCTCATAAATGATAGAAACAGTCAAAAACAGAAGAAGCTATCACACCATGTCCTGTTCTTCATCTTCACACATTTGTTTTCTCATTTTTCTCATGGATTTTCTAAGACGATACACTTCCTAATCACAGAAAGCTCCTTCCTTCATGCACCTCTTTACATCTCTTATAAGAGCAGATGGATCTGGACAATAGTCTTCAGCTTCAACACCTCACAGTCCCTTTGATTTTCTTGAAAGCTGAGTTAGTTGTTCAGTGTTATACACCACTGGTGCTCTTCATCCTCATTTAGTGATGAAGAAAAGAGCAGCCTGAATCATTGTAGTCTGTAGAATCGCTGTCAATGTCTGAAACTGCACTTTCAGTCTCGCTCTTGTCTTCTTTGGCCTGTGTTGTCGTCTTACCTCTGCCTTTTCTCCTTTTTATTGGGGCTTTGAAAAATGCCTCAGTTTGCATTTCTGCTTCATTTCCAGCCTCGTTGCTTTTTCCAGTGACTGGTATATTTTCTGTCAATACTGGCGTAACGATGTGATCATTCATGCCATCTATCTCAGAATTAACTGAAGCAGTACAACAGAATGCCCTGTAACAATTTTAGCCAGAGTCAATGTATTTGATTCAGACTCTACTGCCACCTCAGAGACTGGACCATCAGCAGAAGATCCCAGTCTCTGCAGCAGTGCAGCATCTACTTGCTTTCAATCTGAGTGTTTTCCTAAGGCACTGAACACGACTCTTCAAAACACCGAACATGCGCTCGACTAAAGCCCTTGTGCGCATATGAGCCTTTCTGTAGCTGAAATCCTTCTGAGCATGCCCACTGTCACCAAGCAAAACTCCATTACGATCTCTTCTGTCAAACTGAGTATACAGAGATGAGCTGAGGAGGATCATGAGTTGCACCTTTCCACCGTGCAGCAATGTTTGAAAACTCTAACTGGGGAGTTCATACACCTTGGACATTGATGGAAACCCAGTTCTTTTGGTTCCTGTATTCCTCCGCATCTGGAGTAGAGGGACGCTTAATGGGAATATGGGTTCCCTCTATGCAGCCGATGACTCCTGGGACATTTCCATATTCATTGAACAGTACATTGTAGTTAGCCTGGGTTCCAGCAATAGGGAGGTTCATGTGATGTGCTTTTAATTCACAAATGGTTTACTTTATGCATCTCGAACACTTTATTCATCAAAACCTTGCACTAGGTCACTTCTGTCTGCAAGAACTTGCCTGGCTGGTGGAAAGCGCTGATCATCATTGACATAGTCCAGGTAATCCATGTGTCCTCCAAATGAAATGAATCTGAAGTTAAACCTGCCTCCTGATAGGTTTAATTTAAGCCCCAGTTTAGTCCTGAAGTTGCTCTAGTGTTCCTGCAGGAAATCAGCCTGTTCAGTTCTGGACTAGACTAAGTCTTAGACTTTTTAAAACCGTGACAGAGAAAGCACATTTCTGTTAGTCTGATCTAATGGCCATTTCAGTCTAGGACTACGCTTAATCTTGGTCCAGGAAACCACCTCTTAATAAAGTAAAGGAAAGCCATTTTAAAATATTACAGATATATATTACCCATGTAATGATTTATGTGTTAGATTTGTAAAATGAGTCAGACACTATTATTAAATGACTGTTTCAGTTGTGATTACACTAAACTATTCTGCTTCCTTGTTATCTCATTATTATATTTCAGTGTTCTGTAAATTGATCATTATAACTGATTAAGATAATCTTGTTTATGGATTGTGAACTAAAACTCTTACACTATTTGGAAAACATCACATTCACTAAACACAATGTGGTAACTGATCCTGAATCTGTCAACTCTTTTCCACCGATCTAAAGGTTTTAATCACTCCCTGATTTCAATACAGAGTTACTGTAAAGATCTACTCAGATGATTAAGTTATCTGTATTTAATTTAACATTCCCTTTTATAATGATTTGTGTATAACTATGCATTTACTTATGTTATTTCCCTTTAAACAAATAATTAAAAGAACAAATAAATGAATAAAAGCTGCTAAGTAAGATTTTTTACTGATAATAATAAATCATTTGTCACAACCAAAACACATCAACCCCGTCTTCCATTTTCTGAGGAAAATTATTCATATTTTTATTGACTTTTTATCCTGAATTTTGAAAAATGACCATAAAAAATAGTATTAAACATCTGTACTGTAATAGCAAGTATTGATAAACAGGTATATTGATTAAAATAAGAGTCTGAAAACCCCTTCAGAAATAGAGAGATAACACATGTACATTCAAATTATGTGTTGCAAACAATAAATAAAAGACAAACTACAACATTTGAACTGAATGTAATACTGTTTAATGGTTTTCTTGATTTGTCCTCTGGTTAAACATTATTCATTTATATAGAAATCTCTAATCTTATTTTAAAGGTTGAACATTGCTGTAAATATTCATCAGAGACCTCTCAGGTTTCATCTTTAAAACCTTCTCTAAATCTTCCATCAACACACTCGTCTTCAGGACACGCCCACAGTCAGGAGAGTCTCATGAATATTTATGTCAGTGTCACTCTGTGGAGCCAGTAATATTTCAGGATCTACCTGTAGATCACACAGGTGTGTTTTAGTGAAGTGAAAGCTCAGATTGTGTTCCTGCTGCACAAGAGCGTCTGTACTTCTGCATGTGAGTTTAACACTTCTACATTACGCTGATTTGTGGAGATGATGAAGGGTTTATATGTGTGAGTGTGATTTAAATGTCTGATCCTGAAGATCAAATCCTCAAACACAGATTAAACACTGAGTCAAACACGCTCATTTAAACACTGTGTCTAAAAGCTTTATTTTTAATCCCTTTAAAGTGTTTGTGCTCTTCTATATCAGACTGACTCAATAGTGTCCAATAATTCAGCATTAAATATAACTCTAAACATTCAGAGTCACCAAATCAAAAGTAAAGTTAAAGCAGACCTTCAGTTGAACAGGAAGAAAAGCTGAAAACAACAAGCTGACGATCCTTAAACAACACTGCATTTAACCTTTGACCGTCAGAGTAACTCATTAACCAAATAGCCTCTTTAGTAGAGAGACATTTTATTACTCACTAAATCAACAATTGGCTGAACCTGAACTTCTCTTGATAAACTCTATATAACATGCATTTACTTTAAATCAAATGTGAAACAGCTGAGATGTCAGATCAGGGTAGAACCAACTGCATTCATGTTAAGGACTATATATATATGTATGTATGTGTGTATGATAGTTTCCTGAAAGCTCTGCTAATGTCTGCATTGGTGTTTTAGCTGCAGTATGGCAGAGGAGCGAGTAAAGGGCTCTCTCTCAGAGAAACACAGGTATTGACTGTTTTTACACCATTATTTCAACATGACAACAGACAGATCTTCAGTCAACTATTAGTCTGTGCTGAATTAAACTGAACAAACTCATATTTGTCTGATAATCTCTTGTAAAGGAGACTGAAGTTTGTCCTGCAGTTTATTCCTCTGGTGTGTTTGTGTGTTCAGTGTGAGATCAGGATCATTTGTGTCCAGCTCTGTGTCTCTGAAGAGTGACTGGTCTAAAGGTGGTCCTCCTCCAGACCTCAGAGGGAAAACACCATCATCAGTCAAAAGGTATTTAGTGTTTTACATTATTGGTCACACTTGGACTGTATTGAACATGTTATTGTGAACCAACAATCCAGAAAATAGAGTCATTAGTAAATGCATCAGTTGTTTGGATGAATCAAATGACTCAATGACTTTTGGTGAATTTAGACATTTACAGACACCTAGTTATGGTTTTAGTTTCTTATTCAGAGTATCTTTTAGACAGGCAAGGGGACAAAACAGGAGTAATCAATCAGAATCAAGGGTAATCCACAAAGAGTAATCCAATATCCAGACAGCGAACAATAAACACAGAAGATTAAACACACACCAGCGAAACACGCTCTGAGTGTACATGAACGAGTAACACACCGCTAATCACCAAGAGTACTCCAGTAAACAGAGCTGATGGCTGATTTTGGAGCGCTGCTTCATGAAGCTTCAATACCTTTACATTTATTTTGTTGTAAATCAGTGGATCAGAGCATTTGACAGATCTATTGACAGCTCAGTTTAGCCAGTTCTAGAAAATGTTTGGTCGTCCCACACATCTTCTATTAAAGGATTATGGGGCCACTGTGCTCTGAGGAACCTTCAGTGCAGCAGAAATGTTTCTGTAACCTTGACCAGATCTGTGTCTTGCCTCAATTCAGTCTCTGAGCTGTTCAGGCAGTTCCTCTGACCTCATGATTGTCATTGGCTCTGAGATGCATTGTGAGCTGTAAGCTCTTATATAGACAGGTGTGTGGCTTTAATCAAGTCCAAACGCGACAGAACGACGCAATTTTTAAATGGATCCAGCGGATAATATTATAGTGCGCCTTAAACAAGGTGATCGCTCTATTGAGCGATATATAAAGGAGTTTTTGCAATTAGCTGCGAAGAGCTCTCACAGTGACCTCTTGCTAATGATGTTTTTTCGGGGAGGACTTTTGGAACCAGTCCGGTCACGCATGCCGCCATACGAGGATGACTGGAACCTGTATCGGTTTGTGGAGGAGGCTTTGCTAATCGCTGGCTCCCCCCTCTCTGTTGCCTTGAAGGAGGAGAACCCTCAGGAGGGAGGCCTGAGTAGATGGCAACAGAGAGGGATATTTTCGGGGCCAGCTGATTTAACTAAAGGAAAGAGGAGAGAGGCAGGACTGGAGTTACGGACTTACCTGCGTCGGGTTACCAGAAGAATACCCTTCTCAGAGCCCCTGGAGAGTCTTCTGGAGCTGTGTGAAACTTCAGCCTCTTCTCTATGCCCACAATGCCCGCCAGTATCAGCTCCAGTTCCAGAGCAAGCTCCTTCTCCAGATGACACCGTTCTCACGTCTCAAACCACCAGACGAGGGAGGCGCAGGAAGAGGACAGCTCCAGCCCCAGAGCGCCCGCCAGTGTCGGCTCCAGCCCCAGAGCGCCCGCCAGTGTCGGCTCCAGCCCCAGAGCGCCCGCCAGTGTCGGCTCCAGCCCCAGAGCGCCAGCCAGTGTCGGCTCCAGCCCCAGAGCGCAGTACAATGTCAGTTCCAGTCTGGCTTCTGGCCTTACCGGCGCCACCCAGGCTCCTCGCCCTGCCGGTCCCAGCCCGGCTCCTGGCATTACCAACGCCATCCAGACGTCTTGCTCTGCCGGCACCTCCCAGACGCCTTGCCCTGCCGGCCCCAGTCCGGCTCCAGGCCCTGCCGGTTTCAGTCCGGCTCTTTGCTCTGCCGACCTCGCTCGGGCTCCTTGCTCTGCCAGCTCCAGTCCAGCTCCCTCCAGTCCCGCCGGCTCCAGTCCAGCTGCCTCCAGTCCTGCCGGCTCCAGTCCAGCTGCCTCCACTCCCGCCGGCTCCAGTCCAGCTGCCTCCACTCCCGCTGGCTCCAGTCCAGCTGTCTCCACTCCCGCCGGCTCCAGTCCAGCTGCCTCCAGTCCCGCTGGCTCCAGTCCAGCTGCCTCCAGTCCCACCGGCTCCTGTCCAGTTGCCTCTCCAGCTGGCTCTCTTGGGGTTCCCTGCCTTGTGTTTTCTGCAGGATCATCCGTGGGTCATCCCTCCCGCCCCTCCCTGGTGGTTCTCATTTCGGACTGATTCCCCGGCTGCACCCTGGCTTCCTGTTGGGGCGCCTGACCCACAGACTGACCCTGATCTGGCCCTCCCATCCCTCCCTTTGTTCCTGCTCCGCTCCGCCCCCAAGTAGTCTGGGAGCGTCTGGAAGCCGCTCTTTAGAGGGGGGGTAATGTCACATCCGTCTGTGACCACCTGAGGGCGCTGTAGTGCTCTAGGACTTTGTAGGCGCTACAGTGCCCCAGGAAAAACTACATTTTCATACATGCCCCGCGCACACACCGGAACACCTACACTGACCTGTCATCACATCTGTTTTGTGTTACTGTTGATTATCTGGACTATTTATACTACCATTTCACCACTGTTTGTTATCGCGTTGTTTGTCTTCCTTGTCTGAGTATCGAGTAAGTCTAAGAGTCCTAGTTTGTTATTCTGATCCTGTTCTTGTATTTTGCATTAGTCTAGTTTGTGTGTTATTGTCTCGTCTGTTTTCTATTTAGGTTTAGTTGTTTGAGTTTGTTTTTCCTGAGCCTCGTCTCTGATTTAGTTTCTGGTTTTGTCGTTTATTTGTTACTTTGTATTCTTATCACCTTGTTGGTTGCACTGTAAATAAATAATCTGCACTTGGATCCGCACCTTTTTGTTTATTGTTTTGATCACGCTAAAACGTGACAATCAGTGTATTCAAACACAGCTGGACTCAACTGATGGTGAAGAACCATCTCAAGGAGGATCAGAAGAAATGGACAGCAGCTGAGTTCACAGCAAAGAGTCTGAACCATGTGATATTTCAGCTTTTCTTTATTATGAAATCTGCAAAAACGTCTACAGTTCAGTGTTGTTCTGTCAGTATGGGCTGCTGTGTGGACATTAATGAGGAAACAATGAACTTAAATGATTTTACCACAATAGAACAAAGAGTGGGTCTGAATACTTTCTGTACGCACTGTAAGTCTAATCTGTTTAACAGACCTGATCAGCCTGACCTTGAGCTAAGAGTTACTTTGTGCTAGTTTTGTGCCTGGTGAAATCTGTTTTTTTCCAAAAATTTTCTCTTTTGTCAGTTTTAATACACTTATAAAGGAGACTGAAGTTTGTCCTGCAGTTTATTCCTCTGGTGTGTTTGTGTGTTCAGTGTGAGATCAGGATCATGTGTGTCCAGCTCTGTGTCTCTGAAGAGTGACTGGTCAATGGGTCATCTTCCACCAGACCTCAGAGAGAAAACACCATCATCTGCCCGAAGGTATTTTGTGTTTCACATTATTGATCACACATGGATTGTTTCAGGCATATTATTGTGAACCAACAATCCAGTAAAGAGAATAGGTGCGTTCGACTTCATGCAGCGCTGCGCAGATCGATCGAAATCTGTCTTAAAGCGGTGCATGCTGGTTAGAAATCTTGTTCGGATTAATGCTGCGCTGACGCCATGTGACTGTCACATGTGGCATTAAAGTACCGCGACAGCGCTCCGAGATCAGACGGCAGACTCAGACTGTGCAGCTTCTGAAGAGCGACTGCAGGAGCTCTGATGACGACACCGATATTACACGATTGGCTGAGTTCACCACATAACAACAAACACGTGTATTTCGGGTTTATAATTGGACAAATTCCTATTCAAAAGTTTCAAAACAAACAATTCACTTTTCACACCCTCTCTATCCTGTACACATCTTGCTTATTAAAAGACTACAAATATTTTACTGCAGTAATCATCTTTTGTTAAATAATCTGGTTATAAACGCTGGCTTGTTTGCAAAGGTTTATTTTTTAACTTTTTTATACAGACCATTTACTGCATTCATCTCCATGAACAATTTAAATTATCTATTTTAGTGTATATTTTAGTGAATAAGCTATGAACTCAAATACAGACTTGAATAAATAATCATCATCATTGATCCTGCCACCTTAAAGCTCTCTTAACAAATTAAGTTAAATAACTATTTTATTAAATAATTATAAAATGGCTTTATTATTATAATATAAATATATATTTTATTTCCTGTCTAGCAGTTTAAAGGCTACCTGCTCTTTCTGGGAAACTTCTACATAGCTCACTTATTTTACCTTTTGTTCTTTTCAACACAATCTTTTTGGATTAAAATGCTTTTTTGAAAATACTTTCATTATCCAAATAATCTCATTTAATAAGACCTAATCAAAACAACTTGTTTTGCTTTTTACAAACAAGAAATATTAGCCTAAAGATTGATGTTTAACTCCTAGAATTTGTGCTTATTGCTTTGTATTTAATAGACCTGTTCGTTTTTATGTTTATATTAACCTCTCATTTCCTCTTATTTCTCTGATGCATTTGTTATATGTTATTCATAATTCTCCCTTATTGTTTAAAAAGGAACTATAGTTTGTAGAGACTGTATTCTACTTTATTTGTAAATGTTTTTTTGTGATAAATAAAAATAACAAAAAATTATGATGACGCCATGTGATCGGTCATCATGACTGCAGCAACTTTGAGTCCCGAAGTGTCCTGCTGTCCGTCTTGACGGCTCTGTTTTCAACTCCGCCCCGCCTGCTCTTGGCTAATCTCGTTGATCACCGGCTGCAGCTGAGCTTCATGTCGAACGCACCTAATCACTTCTAAATGAATCGGTAGTGTGAATGAATCAAATGATTCAATTACTTTGACTCATTTACAGACACCTAGTGGCAGATTTAGTTTCTTATTCAGACAATCTCCAGTGGATCTTCCAGGTAGGAAAAACTCATTTTGATTCATATTTAAACTGTAAATATAACACAGAAAATGTTTACTGGAAAAGATCCTGCTTCTGCAACACATTTCATTTGTAACTGTTATTTTTCATGTAATTAAAGATGTTAAGAATTAAAAAGTATTTGTTAAGTGAGGAATAATTAACTGCAAATCATTAAATTATTCGCGAATAGTTCACACACATTACACATTTAGTGTGCATTATTTTCTAATAATTCAACAGACCAGAGTGGATTATTCTGCAGTTTTTAATAGATGTCTAAACAATGATAGCCAGACCAAAAAAGGGTCAATTTAAGCAGATAAACCTAAAAATCTACTAAACATCTAACTATAGTCCAGAACTAGACTAGTCATCAAATACACAGATCAGACAGATTCACACTGCTGCATATCTGATGACTAGTCTAGTTTTGGGCTGTTGTTAAACATCTATTAGACTTCTTTTAAATATAAATGTAATAATTGAAATCTGTTTGCTGGGATGCTGATGTTCCCACAGCTAAAGCCGCCATGTTGTGTTCCAGACATTTGTCAGGTTTTTGTCCTCAAACTTCTCCTGTGTGAAACTAGTTTCTCATAAATCCAAAGTTTTCTGTGTGTTTTGATGTGATGTTTGACTGTGAAGTTACTGGAACCATTCAGTGTAGAGATATGGAACTGTCATGTGCTCAAAACCTGCCAAATCTGCTTTAGCTGTGTGTTTATCTGAAAATAACAACACCTTACAAAGTTTATCAGCCAATCAGAATCAAGCGTTCAACAGACTCATATTATAATGTCTTTTTGTCTTTATTGAGTAGTTTGTGGATGTACAACTGTATGTTAATGAATGTTTTATTTAAATATTGATCTTCTCTTTTCTTCAATCATAGAATCTTGAGAGCAAAATGATCAGATTTCTGAAGAATCAACTGGAAAACTTTAGGAAAATCTTACAACACAAAAACAGACAAGAGTTTATAAAGGAGTTTATTGAGAACAGAAGCATTCTCACAGAAGCAGCTCTTGATCTCACACTCTTCTTCCTGAGAGAGATGAAGCAAGATCAAGCTGCTGATACTCTCCAGGGTAAGAGACTCATGACCGTCAGTCTGACTGACACTTACTAATATAGCTGGAAAAGTCGAGACTAAATCTGTCTGTTTCTTTGCTTCTGTGTTTAGGCGAGTTGTTCTTTATTAATCAGCTTAAATGTAGCCTGAAGAAGAAATATCAAAGTGTGTTTGAAGGAATTGCTCAGCAAGGAGACTCCACACTTCTGAATAACATCTACACAGATCTCTATATCACTCAGGGTGCGAGTGAACAGGTCAACACTGAACATGAGATCAGACAGATTGAAGCTGCTTCCAGACCTCATCAGTCACTAGAGATACAGGTTGAATGCAAACATTTGTTTGAAGCAGCTGAACAAGACGAGCGGATCAGAACTGTCCTGACAAAAGGAGTTGCTGGCATCGGGAAATCAGTCTCTGTGCAAAAGTTTGTTCTGGATTGGGCTGAAGGGAAAGAAAATCAAGACATCAGCTTCATATTTCCTCTTCCATTCAGAGAGATGAACTTAAAGGAGAAAGAAAGACAAAGTTTAAAAGACCTCATAACTCAGTTTTTGCCAGAGACTAAAGGACTGAACCTTACAAGAAGCACACGATTCAAAGTCCTGTTCATCCTTGATGGATTGGATGAATGTCGTCTTCCTCTGAACTTTGCTGGTAATGAGACGTGTCGTGATGTATCTTCAGCAGTCTCTCTGGATGTTCTCCTGACGAACCTCATCAAGGGAAATCTGCTTCCTTCTGCTCTCATCTGGATCACCAGCAGACCAGCAGCTGCCAGTAAGATTCCTGCTGACTGTATCGACCGGCTGACAGAGATACGAGGATTCAATGATGCCCAAAAGGAGGAGTACTTCAGAAAGAGACTCACAGATCAGAATCAGGCCAGAGAAATCATTGATCACATTAAACAGTCAAAGAGTCTCTTTATTATGTGCCACATCCCAGTCTTCTGCTGGATTTCAGCCACTGTTCTCCAGAACATACTGAAACTGAAACACAGGGCTCATGCTGAAACACTGAAGGAATCTCCCAAGACTCTGACACAGATGTACACACACTTTCTCCGCTTTCAGATCCAGCAGAGCAGAAGAAAGTTTGATGGAGAAAACACAGCAGATGTCTCCTGGGATCCAAAGCTCATCCTTTCACTGGGGAAACTGGCCTTCCAGCAGCTGGAAAGAAACAATGTGATCTTCTATGAGAGCGATCTGAAAGACTGTGGCATTGACGTCTATAAGGCATCGGTGTACTCAGGCATGTGTACCCAGATCTTTAAGAAGGAGACGAGAATCATTCTTGGTACCATGTACTGCTTTCTTCACTTGAGCATTCAGGAGTTCATTGCAGCCCTTTATCAACATCTGCACAGTGAGAGGATTTATTTTTAGACAGAAAAGCAGAAATAAAGGCATGATTGATTTGCTGAAGGCTGCAGTGGACAAGGCTCTGGAAAGTGAGAATGGACATCTGGACCTTTACCTTCGCTTCCTTCTCGGTCTGTCACTCCAGTCCAGTCGACAACTCTTACGAGGCCTGTTGACACAGCAGGATGACAGAGACCAGAGCAAAGAGGAAATAATTGCCTACATCAAGCAGAAACTTGAAGGAAATCTGTCTCCAGAGAGATCCATCAATCTGTTCTACTGTCTGAATGAACTGAACGACCAAACTCTGCTGAAAGAGATTCAGTCTCACCTCAGTAGAGGAAGTCTGTCATTTGCTGACCTTTCACCTGCCCAGTGGTCTGCTCTGGTCTTTGTGTTGTTGACCTCAGAGGAGGACCTGGAGGAGTTTGAACTTCAGAAATTCAAGAGATCAGATGAGTGTCTCATCAGACTATCAGCAGTCATCAAAACCTCCAAAAGAGCTCTGTAAGTCAAAGTGCCATGTTTACTTGCAGTGAAAACCTTATTCATAAAGCAGAACAAGCAGGATTCAGCATGTAAAAACACCAGTTACTCCCAGTATGCATGCAAGTGAGTGTCTGGTGAACTTAGAGAAGAATAGATTCAACTTTATAGTTACTTTCACCATGTGTATCTGATATGAATAAAACACATCAGCAATTTATATTTGAATGAATTGTTGGACTTTCATCGACTTTCTTGTGTGTTTCACAAACTCTAAATGTCTTGTTTTATTAGTGCTTGTTTGTATTTACATGTAGATGTTCATCTAAAACATAAAAAGGCATTAGGCGGTTAAAATGCTGCATAATTGTGATGATATGACACGTCTTTCTCTTTATCAGCTCCAGCCAACACACCTGCTGTTGAACTCCCTTTCTCCTAATCCCTGTCTGATGTGCTGAAGTCTATTTCAGTGAGCGAGAGAGACTGTGTTCACTCCGCGTGTTTTTTAATAATCAAACGTCCCCGTGTCGTGTGACATAAATCGATAATGAAATTCAATTATGACATTCACTGCCAACGCTTTGAGTAATCAATTTTTATCAATTTAATTGATTCGTTGTAGCAGCCCTAATACAAATATCTGACATTTACCGGAACAGGATCCTGCAAGATCCTGCTCAAATTAAGCTCTGATTTATATACATTTATATATTAATAATGTCCCGCTGGGCAGCAACTTACTCAACTTTTTTTAAAGTGTTGTGAATGAAGCACACTGGGATGAATGTCTGCATGTGCCCAATAGAAACAAGGCAGCCAGCAATCACAGAGAAACACTCCATGGCAACACTGCTGTAACTTTCACTCATTGGACAATGTTTCTCTGCCTGTGTCATGTTCAGCTGATGTCCCGCCCCCGAGAGCCATATACCCCACTCTGATTGGTGGGCTCGTTCAGCTCCACAAACAAAACTGTAAAGTGCCATAGACATCAAACTCACAGACCGCACTAACATTAAACTTTTGAATGAAGGTGGGGCCACAAACTATCGTCCCAAGAGTATCAGACCACAAGTTTGAGACCCCTGCTGTAGAAGCAGCGCCCGGCTCCCACACTGCTCCCTATAGACGAGCACTCACAACTACAGCTGTCAAATAAAAGTACCGGTACTAAAAAAAATTCAGAATTGTATTGTTTTGAGAGCTAGGGTATCGCTATGCTTTTATAATATCGGTATATCATGCTACACTACTGTTAGTACATACAACCATAAGGAGGAAATCTGGTCGTTTTTATGAGTAAGCATTGTTAATCAATGAGGTCCCAAATGAACACATAAATATTGTGTTTGTCCTCTACACAGGCTACAGAGCTGTAATCTCACTGTTGAGTGCTGTGAGAGTTTGTCTTCAGCTCTACAATCCTCAAACTGTGTGCTGAGAGAGCTGGACCTGAGTAACAATGACCTGCAGGATTCAGGAGTGAAGAAGCTCTCTGATGGACTGAAGAGTCAACACTGTAAACTGGACACACTGAGGTAAATACTCTTCCATTTAACAGCAACAACAAACAGAGAGTTACATAGGGGTTTAACAAATATGGGAAGCCCTTTTCCCCACTGTGTGTTGGCAATTTTTATTTTTTTATATTTATGGGTGTTATTTTATTCATATCTATAAAAATGTGTGTGTAGACAAATGCATTCAAAAGCATTACTGAGTAAAATACAAAAAAAGTGTAAAATACTTCTTCTAATATACAGAACTGTATGACTGTATTTAAATATTATTTAGATGAATATTCTGTAAATTCTGTACTCATATTTTACATGTTCATATTATATTCTTGTTTATATTTGCATTTGTTTATTGGAAAAGTTTATTTCAGAATTTGTCAGATGTTCTGGCAATAAATAAATAACAGTGATGAAGACAAAGTGAACCCTGTGGGGTCTGTAGGGTTTTGGGCCCTGGTGAGGTTTTGACCTGCTCTGATGTTTGGACAGTTTGCAGTTTTCCTGAAAACATATAAACGTCTCATCACAGTCTTATTATCTAAACTGAAGAAGTGTCTTGGCCTTGTTAACATTTGGACTCAAAGGTGGATTGACTACAGCTCTAGTGACTGTCAGACAGGAGACAAAGACACCAAGAGATTGAGTTTGTGTGTGTTTACTTTATTTACAATATTGTCCACAATATAATCTAAATATGATCTAAAGATGATCTAAATATAAATAATGGAAATCAGCTCATTTTCAATGACACTTTATACTTCAAGATTTCCTTCTGAGGTCAAATGTGTCTTATTCCTCACAGCAGACTTTACAGCTTCATGTGATGTCTTATGAACTATTGCTCTGTACACTTCTACAGATGATGTCGAGTCCTTATCAGCAAACGCACTCAACATGCTCTATCAGAGCTCGATCAATAAGGAGAGCTGATCAGGATGTGTGTTCATCACTGCTGTTGACATGAGCAGAAACAGCAGTCAGCATCTTCACAACACAAAGAGATGTGTGATTGTCCAACTGTGTGATGTGGACTATTGCTGTGTTTGTAGATTGTCTGGCTGTATGGTGACAGAGGAAGGCTGTGGTTTTCTGTCTTCAGCTCTGACTTCAAACCCCTCACACCTGAGAGAGCTGGATCTGAGCTACAATCATCCAGGAGATTCAGGAGTCAAGCTGCTCTCTGAACAACTGGAGGATCCAAACTACACACTGGACAAACTCAAGTATGTGGAGCAGCACTACCTTTTTTATTGTGAATACAGATACTTTGATACTTCACTGCTCTTCTAGTGTCCAGATATGAATCAAAGCTGTTAAATATGTCAGTGCACTGGGGCAGTTCTCACATTAAGCGTGATATTATATCTCATATTAACACTGTACAGTTTCAGCATTGTAGTTGAGCAGTGAAACTTGTTCTCTACATTTCTGCTGAAGAACTGTACAGTATCAGGTCAGAGATGTGTGTGTACTGTTCTCCAAATACGTCCTGTGTATACTTTAACAGCAAGTTAAACTCTCCCTCATGAACTTCACAGACACAGAATGTCCTTTATCACACTTTAATAAGGGCGGAGTAAAACTATAAACAGGAAGAAAATAAACAATATAAATTTACATTCACAATGTGGACATAACAAAGATGTTTCTGGCAAATATCTCACATATCTTGTAATCTGGCTCTTTTCTGCTTCTAAACTAACATGAACACAAAATATCAGGCAATAAAAGTGATCAGCAGACAGTGATGCTGGTTCTGATATAGTCCAGTGACAATCACATGTTGAACAAACTCAAATAAAGCAAATGACAAAAAACTCCTAAACTAATCCTTTATAACTGAAGTATTATGAACAATAAACAGAACACAAACCCACCAAGCTTCCAAAGGGCGAGGAGGACTGCAGATTGGTCTGGATTCACTGCTCTCCAACTTAGCAATGTTTGGAGATGATGAAGAGGCATTTGACAGAAGATGAAGATCTCCATCCTATTTCAAGTCATTTAACACTGAATTCTGCTTTATTATTGTGCTGCGCTTTTGTCAATTGATCATTGAATGAATCCTTCAGTCTTTATATCTGTCTGTTTCTGTGTTTCCATTCTGTTTTCTGTTTCCACATCTGATCTAAAAGCTCTGTGTGTCATTCAGAAGCTGATTTGACAGCTCCACACACACTCATGTTGTTTTACTGCAGTTATTAATGCACTGAGATCAGCCAATCACAATCCAGCATTCAGCACACACTCCACATGTCTTATTGTGCGTGTGTGTTTGCGTGTGTGTGTGTGTTAAGCTGATGTTTGTGTACTGACTGAATGTGTATCTGTGTGTGTTTACAGTCTGGATCATGGAGGAGAGACGAGGATTACAGCAGGACCACGCAAATGTAGGACTACACACACACACACATGCACACACACACACACACACACACACCCTTTCTCTCTCACACGCACAGGCTCACGCACAATCAGACATATACACACACTCGCACACAAGCATGGCCCTCTCTCACACACAGACACACAGACTCGCTCTCACACACATACACACTTCCTCTCTCTCACGCTCACACACACACAGCAGTAAACACATGCACTCACA